>NW_025113173.1:5346123-5415696 GCF_010416935.1 Polistes fuscatus | reverse complement strand
ATGATTATACTCGTGACAGATTAATGATATGTTAATAGGATAGAATAAATAGAACGTATTTCTACGTTGATTTAAATGTTAAAAGAATATACAATACATATACTATAGTAACAGATTGTTTGGATAATAGAAGGTTTCAAGTGATAGAACGTTTAAATAATAGATTAATACAATTGTGGTTCTATTGTAATTCAACACGTTGAAGAAATGACAATGTATCGGGTTTAGTTTATATTACACATTAGGAATTTCATTTCATTATCGAAATCACATTTTCAAGCGACCATTTTCCAAACCCCAACAACGAATACCCGAATTAACTATGCGTAATGCGTTTTGAGGAAAATTCGATTGGCCAATTGAAAAAATAGAAATACGCAAAAGGAAAAGAAAAAAAACACACGCGTGACCGAGGATAAAAAAGAAAGAAAGAAAGAAGTAAAAAATAAAAATAACCATAGAACACCACAGTGCACACGCATTGAATCAATCAACCGACCAACAATGAGTCGACAAAACATTCCGGCCGTTGCTCTGACACAGGCATGAATTCCAAGCAATTTGCAAGATTTTCCAGAATCAAACGTATGGAACGAGCTTGTTGTATATATGTAGGATCGATTAGTGTTTTCTAATTCAACGAGTATGCTCGCGTCAGCATCGAACGAACGAACGAGAACTTTCGTTTCAGCATACATTGCGACATACACTCTCTGTGCTGTAATAAAAGTCAATTTTTGTCCAGTTGATATATGTAACACAGTTTGACGATTCGTATTACTCTATCCTTTGTTTTCTTTTCATACAACACAACGAATGACTGATGAACGTGTCATCGATCTTGTCGCTTTGTATACACAAACCCATTCTACTAGCTGCTGCTGTTGCTGATGATGATGATGATCATGAGATATGAATCGGAAAATATTTCTATATAAAGAATTTTCTCTCTCTCTCTCGTTGAATTTTAATTTAAATATTATATTAATTAGCTTGCTTTTTATTGAGTCGATATTTTGAAAACATTGTTCGTTATTATAATATATAATTATATAATATATGTAGGATTCGTGAAAAAATTGGGTCGTTGGACTGACTGGACCACCGGGACTCGAACCCGGATCTTCCGCTTTCCGGGTGTCTGTTCTTTAACCATTGAGCTATCCAGGACCCACCGTCCAATCTCCTCACGAATGCCTATTTAAGTGTTTGGCTTGGAGGCGCTCGCATCCCACACATATATATATATATATTAAAATATATATATATAAATAATTATATTATATATATTTTTATATTTTTATATATTATTATAGATATATTATTATATATTCTATTATTAAGATATATTTGGTATATTAGATTAGTATATATTATATATAATTATTATTATATTATATATAAACATATATACTAATGTGTATAGTGTTAGTGTGCGTTAATTGTATTATTGAATATTATTTTGATACAGAACGCAGTTTATATATCTACGTTATATTTCAGTATTTTTTAATTATTTGCATATAAAGATATTCATTTGTGTATAATGTGTTTATAGTGATATTAAAAATAATTTTGTATACCTGAAAGTTGTTTAAAAAAGAAAGTAAGATTCTCTTTTCATGCTAATTTTTCCGAGCACCAAAGTGGAGTGTGTAACTCCTTGATAAGATTAAGTGGCAACAGTTAATCTTTCATAATTGGTCCAGACATATAAATAACTTATTTTTAAATAATAATTATTACGAGTCGCGTGTAAATCCTACTGTGAAATTCATTTAGCAATTCAAATGACGTTTGAAAATATTTAAAAGTTCTTTAAGATTAAAGACCGTTCAAAATTATATTAATTAAAATAATACTTGACCTACTTTTAGATGCAGAACCTTGCAATTATTCTTCGCTATATTTGAAATCCCCTTTTTTATTACGTCTCCTATATAATATTTTATATAAAATTACCATTATTTTAATTCTTTTTCAGAAAACTTTTATGCAATAAAAAAAAAAGGAAAAAAAAAGAGAAAGAGCAGTTCCTATAATTCATTTATAAAGTCAACATTGAGCTTTCTTCTAACAAAAAGCTTTTTATTCGGTTAAGGAATAAAAATAACGATACATAAAATCCAAAGAATTTGATTAGCTGAGAGAAAAGAGAGACAAATGTTACGAATGTCAATTTATATGCAAAGAAGTTTGAAAATTATTATGAAATAAATTACGGTATAATATCTGTGTGATCAGTTAGTTTTTTTTAAATTAATCTTTTAAAAATTCGAAACTATTGTAAAGGTATAATATAATCCATTTAAATTACAAATATTCTAACATATTTTCAATTCGTATTTAAAGAAAATGAATTCATATTTAGAATCGAATTTAATAAATAATAATTATCGCTAACAGAGAAGATTTATGAAATGTAAATTCGATTGATTATTATTATTATTATTATTATTGGTTAATTTACCCGTGCGATATAATTGTTACATTTAGATATTCTGGTAACAAATCTCTCAATTAGTGAAATCCGTTCTATCTATTGCTACGTGGGTTTCTAATTATAACATGTTACCTATTATAACACTTGTATAATTACGAAAAAGATTGATTAGATAGAAATATAATATCGATAAGTATGATTAGAAATGAGTTATTTCTATATCGTATGCATTTGAGTTGTTTCTATACTTCTAGTTTTTTTTTATTTTTTCTTTTTTTTTTTTTTAAATTGTTATATGCACACTGCATACTATTGTTTATTCGAGACATCGAATGAGACTATAAAAGAATAATAATATTCGTTGAATTTGGTATGGTTTATTCAAGAATGTGATACTTCAGTACTAAAACACTAAAGAGAAAGAAAAAAAAATATAAAAAAAAAAGAGAAACAATATAAAACTAAAAAATATATAAAAGAATAAATAAATTTGTATGGAACCATTTCAAAGATATAATTTTTGCAACAGTAGAGTGTAAACTCCTACAAAAAAAAATAAGGAAAAAAAAAACATCCATCGAAAAATATTATCTTTTTTTTTTTTTTTTTTGCTTTTTTTGAATAATCTTTGAATATAATTTCATCGGTAGCAGGGATTATAGAAGAAATAATATTTCATTTGGAAAAGTAAGCAGGATTATTCTTTTTTCCAAAAATTTATTCGATTTCGCGACAGAATGGTGTTTCCCCCCCACCCTCCTTCCCTTCCTCCCCATGAATGTATAGGAACAGTGCGTTTCGCGATAATAACACGCATTGTCGAAAATGTAATTAAAGTGAAAAATTATGCTCCACGCCAACAATGCCACCTACGGTCATTAGAATACGATAAAAGAATTGTGCCAGGCATTGCTCGAATAAAACAAAAGACCTACGGATTAAGCACGTCATAGTTTTAAGCAATCATAGTTCGATTATCGCGTATTCTGAAATAGCATACTTTTACAATTTTAATATGTCACTTTTTTTTTATTATACTATTTTTATTCTATCATAAATTTATATCATATTTCGTTACTTATCGTTTATAAACCTAATTGTAATATTTTTATAATAAAAAGAACAACATTTATAGAATATTATATATATATAATATATAAATTTATTTTTAATTTATATATCATAAATAAAAAAATAAAATAATAAAAATAAATTAATTTAAATATTTTATATTATATATATAAATATATAGGAATATTAAATGTAGTTCAAACAATTTATGAAGTTTATTTATGAAGTTTTATTAATGAACTAAGAGTGAAATAATTAAATAAAATTGAGAAACAAAAAATTCGTATTACGTATAATAATAAAACTATAAATTTATAAAGTTATGAGTGGTTTTTTAACCTTTTCGCTACGAAACACGGACTGCACAATCACGAGTTGTTTTTTGTTAAGAAACAATAAAATTTGGAATAAGAAACGTATGCATGAAGATATTGTAAAGAAATCATAAAAATGCATTATTGGGTACATTTGATGATAGCAAATTAATTAAACTTATTTCCTATGATACTCCGTTAATATTTCAAAGTTTTGTAAAGTTTGTTTATACTTCTAAATTTTATCCAATTCAATAATATGTTTAATATATTTAAAAATATTTTATATTTAATATTTGTTTGTTTTAATTTTTTAATTTTAATTTATTCACGATACATTTTATATTCTAATTAATCTCTTTTCTTTAATCACTCTTCTTTATTAGTTTTTCTCAGTTAGAAACAAGAATTTAAGTCATTTTTAATTATGAGTAAGATTTTAGTAATAAATATAAAATTAGAAGACATTTTTTTTTTATAATTTATTACTATATTAAAAAAAAAATTTGTATGGTGAAAATGCAGGATCTATAAATGAAATTAACTTAAAATATTGATCGATATGAAAATGATTAAAAAAAAAACGGGTAGAAAACAGGAGATTTCAAAAAAATGAAAAGTAAAAAATAGAGATAGAAAAGAAAAAAGTAGAAGGTTTGAAAATAGAACTCACGCAAAGGAAGGAATACCCAAGAGCAGTATTAGTATAAAAAACAAAAAAAACGGTGGATCGATAAAGAGAATCGCATTAAAATTTCGATCGACGCGAACACGTCAAAAGAATAGGGTAAAAAATCAAGAGGCATAGAAAAATGAAGAGTAAAAGAAAAAAGAAAAGAAAAGAAAAAAAAAACAAAGAGAAAGGAAAAAAATATTAAAAAGAAAATTCGTGCGAGAACAGAAATACTCAAGAAGGGTATTAGTAATAAGATCGATAATAAAAATAGTCGAATTAAAGTATCGATCGATATGAACACTCGAGAAAAAGAAAAAAAAAAAAAAAAGTAGTAGTAGTAGTAGTCGAAAACAAAAGTACGCGAAAAATAAAGAGTAAAGAAACCAAGAAAAAGAGAAAAGGGTCGATGAAAGAAGAATTACATACTTACACGAAGAAGAAAAAAAATATTTAAAAGTGGTGAGGATCGATAGAAAAGAAATCAAATGTAAATTTAGATCGATAAGAAAATGATTGAAAAGAAAAAAACAAACCAAACAAACAAAAAAATTAAACAAAAATTCAGATCGATATGAAAATGATTGAAAAGAAAAAACAAAACCAAACAAAATTAAACAAACATTCAGATCGATATGAAAATGATTAAAAAGAAAAACAAAACCAAACAAAATTAAACAAACCAAAAATTAAACAAAAATTCAGATCGATATGAAAAGGATAAGAAAAAATAACAAAAAAAAAAATAAAAAGGAAATAAGATAGAAAACAAAAAAGTTACGAAAAAAAGGGAATAAAAAAAAAAAAAAAAAGAAAAGGGAGAAAGGGGAAAAAGGGAAGAAGGACGGAAAAGGGTAGGGGGTATTCGAAAGGTAATAGGACCAGAGGTTATACCCGTGGCCGCTCAATTAAATCTCGTCGACGTCGCGTGCAGGAAGCGAGTTCAGCTTGTACCGGAGGCTTCCTTTTCGATTTCCAGTGGGTGGACCCTCTCGAAATTTATTAGCTCGTGCGCTCGACCGTCTAATCCTCGAATAGCCAGCCCGAGCGTGCAACTATTACCTGCACTCGTCGCGGCACTCATGTAGCCGAGATAGCCTTCTCTCTTTCTCTTTCTATCTTTCTCTCTAAATCTACCTCTACCTCTACCTCTACTTCCCTCTTTCTCTTTGCTTTCCACTCCTCTCCTCTTCCTCTTCCTCTTTTTGTTCTCTTCATCCTTATTGGACAAAGATAGAAACGGCAAAGCTACGGTAAATGTTTAATACCTGAATGAGAAAACGGTTGGTTGCATCGCACGTATATAATCTCGATTATATTCAGTTTGTAACAGAATAGTAGTAGTATTAGTAATAGTAGTAATAATAGTAGTAGTAGTCACTTCTGAATCAGGATTCCTATATATAAAAGGTCAGTTACGTCAATAATTAGCTCATTTCTATCGACACCATTGCAAAATTCATTCCCCAGTGAACCACCACACTCCCCACACCCCCCACACTTCCTCACACCCCCACCTTTTACGCTTCAACTATCATAGTTTCCTGTTTAATACTATAACGTTCGACGTTAACAAAACATTTAACCCATTTGTGCTTTAGGATATGTGTGTGTGTGTGTGTGGATTTGACAACGTGTGTGCATACGTATATATCTATTATCGGATACCCAACCTTTGATATAAATTCACGAAAATATAAATTGACGTATCGTTTTTTGTGAAAATCATACGTCAAGTACATTTTTATCGAAACGTACTTTTATTATTCCGTTAGAATTTTTCTTTATTTATTTATTTATTTATCTAATATAATAATTCCATGTGTGTTTCCATCTGTATAGAACAAAAATAAAAAAATCCTACACATATTAAAACCGGTATTGGACAATCGAAAATGTATAGCCAACGGCATGAAAAGATAATTGGTTTTGGAGACACGAGTTTAACGGCCGAACGAAATTCACCTCCTCCTCCTCCTACTCTTCCCACCCCCGCCCACCTCCCTCTCACGATATATCGAACGATTTCCTTATCAACGAGATTTATCATAATTTACGGCTCGAATGGCTACACTATATTCTTTTTTTTTTTTCCTTTTTTTTTTCTTTTTTTTCTTTGCACCCAATCGAACGATAACTTACGCTCAACGGATTAACCTTGCGATTATTTCGATTAGTATTTTTACCATCGGATATTTCTGTGGTTTTTCTAAACAGGATGGTTTTACATATGCATTTTTATATTTTTTTCTTTTTTTTTTTTTTTTATACTGTTTTACTATTTTGTTTTCCAACGAGTTCATTTGAATTTTGTATATTTTGCATCGCGGTGCCTGTGTGTGCTAGAATTTTGATTGTTATGAATACGTAATGATGAAATACTGATGTGCGTTGTATACTTGATTAGAATGGACGATCTATTAGATAAAAGTATCGAACTTTGTATATAAAAATGATATCCAATTGCATGTGGAAAAGAGTAATAACATCTTGTAAAAATGTTATTTATCTAAAATGTTATTACGTTTGTTAATTTTTAAATAAAAAAAAAGAAGCTACATGTGTTTTATACTGACAGTTTATAAATCGTTTTATTTTGAAAATAAAATAGAAACGATTAATATAATTAAACTAATTTACACTTTATAACAATTAATTAATTATTTGCGTTATATGAAAAATATTTGATTAAGCGTAATTATTATAAATTTGTAATAATAAAATGAAGAAATTAGTGCGGTAAATATTAGTTTCATCCAAAGTATTTCTTCGTTTGTTTTTATATATAATTTTATCTTTTCTTGATTAAAATAAAATAAAGAAAAATATTGAGAATATTTACCTCTTTCGGGTACGGGCTCGCTTAAACCAGCTCCCAGTTGTATCTCGTTCATGGACGAATATATTCCAGGGATTTGTGCGGTGCAACGTAGATTCAACTGGCCGTTTATATAGTGAAATGGTTGCAATAGTAGACTGAGGCCGATCCACTGTTGTTGCTGATACTGATGTTGATATTCGCTGCTCGAAACTCCGGTGCCTTCTCTGCGATGTTCTCGTTTCTGCTGTTCGGGTTCTTCCTGATTCGTCGAGGTAGCTGCCACCTGCGGGAAATCAAGATGGAAATCAAGCGTGAATTTCGTAACTCGAATATTTTCGAATGCAAACCAATGCTAAGGTAGGAGGAGAACGTCATTTCAAACTGAACGGGAGAATTGGGAGGAAGAGGAGGAGAAAAGGGGAGGAGAAAGGAGGGGGGAGAAAGAAAGAAAGAGAAGCGAACGTTTTGCGTTTGCGAATATAACCACGACGAGAGGGAACGTTTATGCGAACGTAGAAAGAAGAAGAAGAAGAAGAAGAAGTAGGCAAAAAAGGCGACGCTGAGAAGTCAAGGAAATGTAAATCTGCTTTTAACGAAATCCTTTCATCTGGAATCGACTCCCTCGTCGGCTATTCTCTCCTTACTTTCAAGCACAAAGCCAACGCCATCTTACTCCGACGAATAAGAGTCTTTCATACCAGTTTCGCTTTATATGCTAGCTACTACTACTACTACTACTATTAGTATTACCACTACTATTACTTTTATTCTGTCTCTTTCTAGACTTTAGGAATTTTCGTTTTCAAGCTTTACGGTTCTGTTCTCATCCACGTGCAATAATGTTCTCATGTTCATTACGAAATTGGACTTTACTATCGACAAAAACAATTCTTGTACGAATTGGAACGAGTTAAGTTTCTTAATGTAGATATCTTGTCTGCATTTTCTATCTTTTTTGTTGGTGTTGTTATTGAAATGATAAATAATAGTCGAGTATAGTTTTAAGCGAGTTATTTATTATAAAACGTTGAGAAAATTTTCATGTCAGTTTCGTTTTATATGCTAGCTACCATTACTACTACTATTACTACTACTACTGTAGGATTCATGAAAAAATTGGGCCGTTGGACTGACTGGACCACCGGGATTCGAACCCGGATTTTCCGCTTTCCGGGCAACTGCTCTTTAACCATTGAGCTATACAGGGCCCACCGTTCAATCTCCTAACGAACGCCTATTTAAGTTTGGCTTAGAGGTGCTCGCATCCCACACTACTACTATTAGTATTACCACTACTATTACTTTTATTCTGTCTCTAATATAATATTTATTTTTTAATATTTCTAATTTATTTAATTATTTATTAATTATATAATTATATAATAATATTTTTAAATTGTTTTAATTTGTAATATAATATAATATATTATATTACCACTACTATTACTTTTATTCTGTCTCTTTTTAGACTTTAGGAATTTTCGTTTTCAAGCTTTACGGTTCTGTTCTCATCCACGTGCAATAATCTTCTCATGTTCGTTACGAAATTGGACTATACTATCGACAAAAACAATCCTTGTACGAATTGGAACGAGTCAAGTTTCTTAATGTAGATATCTTGTCTGCATTTTCAACTTTGATTGTTTGTTGTTGTTATTGAAATGATAAATAATAGTCGAGTACATTTGTAAGCGAGTTATTTATTATAAAACGTTGAGAAAATTTCTCGAAGATAATTCATTTTACTTTTCAAACAGTTGTTCGCGTTCAACTTTTTATTCTTATTTTAGAAAATGACTATTCTACGTTGTAAAAGTTAAGAGAATGATGGATAAAACGATCCTTTCTAGTAACACAATCCAATTTCATTTCCGACAATCAAAAGAAGCCACGTTCAAGCCACGGTATAGTTTGAAATAATTTTATTTTTTTTTTCTCTATTCTGAGAAAGAGGTAGGACACGTCGTCTTTTAAGGGATGCAGTTTCTCTAACAAGAGTCTGATTTTTCGAGACAGTTTGCTTTTTCTTGCTTTACGACAAATTCATGTTACGAGCAAACCTACGATTTGTCAACTGGAATATCCGTCACTGATTCTTCATTTATTCTTTTTTTTTTAGTCTTCTTTATTAATTATTAATAATATATTTTTGTTCTTTTATATATATAATATAATATTTATTTTTTAATATTTTTAATTTATTTAATTATTTATTAATTATATAATTATATATTAATATTTAAAAATTTTTTTAATTTATAATATAATATAATATAATACTTTTATATATTATATAATATATACTTTCTACTTTCTACTTTCTATACTGTATATATACTTATATATTCTTATATGTACACTTTTATGTATATATATATATATGTTCTTTATATATACTATATATAATATAATATATATACGCTTATAAATGTTCAGAATAAAATCTAAAAAATAATGATCTTCTATTTAAACGAGCATAATTTAAATAGTTCATTAATCATTTACATTTGAATTCATCATTTACATTTAACTGCAGTACCTCATATAATATATTAACATTTTATAAAATTACTTCATCCAATCAAATCCTAAAAAAAAAAATAAAAATTATTAATGATTTTATCTAATTTTATTTATATAAGTAACTTTTTTAAAACGAACAAACAAATGTTACGTATTAAATAAATAATTTTAACATTCGATATACCGCAAGAGA
The DNA here is from genome assembly GCF_010416935.1 of Polistes fuscatus. Lineage (NCBI taxonomy): Eukaryota > Metazoa > Arthropoda > Insecta > Hymenoptera > Vespidae > Polistes > Polistes fuscatus. Next base: position 5,405,658 of record NW_025113173.1, on the reverse strand, counting down.
TAAAATGAAAAACAAAACAAAAAGATTGTTCGTCCTGGCAGGTGATTATTTCATAAAATGAACGAACGAACGAACGAAAGGAATGAGAGAAAATTCGAAAACGGAACACGCCGGGGTGCATAAAATTTAATCTCAAGAGTAAAGCGGATGAAAACGATTATACTCGTCTTGAATACAGTTTACGAGGAAAAGTGGGAAAGGGTTCACCGTGTTTCTAAGTGACGTGGCCTTTCTTCTCAAATATCCTCGGGAAAGCACCGCGGAAAATCAAGAAAATGTTTCCCTCGTGAGAGATTAGGCGAGACGACGACAACGACGACGACGACGACGACGAGAATTGAAAGAGAGAGAGAGAGAGAGAGAGAGAGAGAGAGATAGAAAGAGAGAGAGAGAGAGAAAGAAAATGGGTGTGAAACTGTTGGTGAGGTGCGAACACAAAGACGACAGGGGGATGCAGCAACAAAACGAAGACTGACTGGAGTTCAAAACTGCTAAAGTCACTCACTGACAAAAGCGAGTTCATACTAAGGACCGAGTAACGACCAATACTTTATCCCCCTTCTGGTAAGTTTAAATACAATTCGAGAAGAGAATAAGACTAAACTAGGAACGAAGATTGTATTGGGGTTGGGTATGAAAGTTACTAGCTTATTCTTAAAAGTCACTATCTTTTCTCTAGACTTTTTAAGCTAATTTCTCTTATTTTTCTTTTCTTTTCTTTTCTTCGAAAGGTAAATAAGTTGTTGGGTTCGTTAGTTTAACAATTAAAAACAAAAATAATACAATAATTTCGGAAAAGAGTATTTGATTTTTTTTTTTTTTATATAATTCGTGAGTTTTTTATTTCATTACTTTTTTTTCTTTATTATAAATGGCAATTATTATAGATTTTTTTTTTTTGATAAATAAGTTGTGTTGGGTTCGTTAGTTTAATAATTAAAAACAAAAATAATACAATAATTTTGGAAAAGAGTAATTGATTTTTTTTTTTATATAATTCATGAGTGTTATTTCATTAATTTTTTTTCTTTATTATAAATGGCAATTATTGTAGTTTTTTTTTATCAATACTTTGATTTGATATTTATTTTTGATTTTAATTAACATTTCGATCGCTATTTCGTATTTGATTATTCGCGTGTAGAAATGTTTCTGAGCAATTCTAATGAAATTATTTTTTGTTCATTTGTTTTATTAATTAAATTTTTGTGGTGACTGTATAATACAAAATAATGAATATAACTCAACAGAATTTTTATAATGTATTATTTAAAAAAAAAAACAAACATTGGATTATTTTTCAAATGAATTAAATCATTCAAACATTTCTTAAAACATCCTGAAACCTAATCAATTTCTAATCAATTTCAGAGTGTTCTCTACCAAATTGCACAATTCGAATGTAATATATATATATAAAATGCATACAAATGTAATAATAATTACATTCGTAATTAATTAAATATATTATTCACAAAAAAATGTCAATTACATTTCAAACGAAAATGAATTACTTTAATCAATCAAATCATAAATTAATAATAAATATATATCTTAAATTAATAATAAATAATATATCTTAATAAACATTCTAAACACCATTCATTCATTTTGTCATCCAGCAATAGAAAAATTATACGAAAAATATGATTACCCCTCCCTTCCCCCCTCCAGAGTGTATTTTATCGAATTGAAATGCATTCATAAATACGCTTTTAATTTTTCAAAGAGGTGTACACTTCTTTGTTAATACATTAAAACAACCGTGAACACACGTTTATGAGCTGTATAAAGCTCTCAATATTTTCCACCACACGAATGGGGGAATGTCATGGGGAGAATTAAAGAGATTTGTAATTAGAAGAGATGAAGAAAGAAAGAGAATGAGAGAGAATGAGAGAGAATGAGAGAGAAAGAGAGTAGGATAGGAAACAAAGAAGACCACTTAGGAATGCAGGAGGTCTCGAACAATGGGTTAAACGCAAACGAGCTATGCCGTCGAAGGTTAAATCCGATGTGTACCTGTTCAATTAGAGAAAACCAAGAAAACGGTTGAACCGTCGTTGGTACACGAGCTGGTTGGTGGTGGTGGTGGTGCGTGCACGGTTTCAATACGATTTCGAAGTTCGAAAAGAAGGTGCAGTTGAATTCAAGTTTAGTCACGACGGGAGGTTAGAGTGTAGAACAGATTTTTCTAAGGAAAGAGGAACTCTGTGTGAACGAACGTAGAGTTTGAGAAAAAGTATGGTTTAGTTGGTGGGGGAAAAAATAAAGTAAATTGTTGGATAGATAATAAAATAGACAGAAGATCTAGGTAGTTGATGAAATTTTGTCACAAAATGATCTAAGACGAGACTAGAAAAATGATATTGTTTGTGTTTAATGTTTTCTTTAATGTAATATATAATATTACATTAATTTTATATTATAATATATAATTAATATATTAATTATAATATAATATACATTAATTTTAAAGTAATATATAATATTAAAATAGGTATCCTTAGGAAATTTGGACGGGTTAGAAATTCTTTTTGAACGTTATTTTGATCTACACTATTATATTGATACAACTAGATCAAAATAACGTTCAAAAAGAATTTCTAACCCCGTCCAAATTTCCTAAGATACTTATTTTAATAGTTTTATTTTCTTGACAAGATAAAAAATCAATTAAATATATAATATTATTTACATATATAATAGTTGTATGTGATCGAGAGAAAAACGTAGGAAGTATTATTTTTAAATAATAATTTAGAATTTAATTATATAAAAATACAACTATTGTAGGTAATATTCAACATAAGATTGATATAATATCAAGGATTGCAATTTAAATATAATTTGGTTCTAATATTTATAGGATTAAGTTAAAATTAATACAAAATTAATATAGTTGTTATTAAAAGTTGCATTTTGAAATTTATATTAATCACACAAATTTATTTTTTTTTTGCCTTCAGCAAGTTTTAATTTAATTACAGTAAAATTATTTAGTTTGACATATTTTTTTAGGGATATCATTTATATTAATATCCAATCAAAAATATGTTAAAATAAAAATATACAAAAAAAAAAATTAAATCCAATATAAACGGTGCAACAGTCACAGTTCGTCTACAGTTGATTTAATTAACAAACGATATGCAATTTATGAGAAGAGAAGATACAATTCGTAGATGGTAAGTTTTACACCTGCGAACGGTCCATTATCAGATATGTACACCCACACATATTCTCAATGTGTTACGAAAATAGCAATGACAGCAAATTGCGTTTTAGACTGAAAGAGACTCTTATAACACGGAAGAGGGTTCCCATCCCTCTAAATCTACTGTGGCATTTCTCTCGTCATTTCTCTGTTCACTCCCTCATTCTCCCTCTCTCTCTCTCTCTCTCTTTCTTTCCCTATCAGCCATGTTGTGAATTGCACCTGAGGGCCTTGTAGTGCGAAACCCCTGCAACGTCAGTTTATTCCCAGAATTTATGTCAGAAACGACTTCTTGTGGAACGAAGATATAATCTAGATATATGGTTTATCAAAAATTAGATTTTTTTCATAAATTATTTATTTAATTCTTATGAATATTATAATATTAATTTTTCTCTTTTTGAAAAAAAAATAAAAGTATAAATTTTTAAAAAAAGTTTTCTTTTTAAACCAAAATTAATTACGTTTACGTATCATTTTTGTTTTTATTTTCGGAAAGAAAAATTAAATATAGGAAATTTCCGAGACAGATAAAAATATGACATATTTATAATAGCAATCAATATAATATTCAACTTTTTAAATATGTATAAACGTATGTAGTAGAAAAAGTGTGTACAATATTCAAATGTTTCAATTGAAAGTGACAATGATGAATCCACATTCATTTGTAGAATATGATAATCGGATTAAACTTTAAAAAAACTAACCCCCTTTCCTGTGTAGAACATCACACGAGTAACACAACGTGTATTTTTAAATTTTTATTTATGAAATATTTAGTTTGTAGACTTTCGTTCATTACTTATTTTAAAGTCGAAATTATAATCAAAGAAAGAAAGAGAAAAATTGTTCATTTATTTTCATTCGATATTCGTCAGTCACACGTTTTTATTTCCACAATTAGTTTAAACACAAAAACTATTTATTTATTATATACTCAGTGTATTTAAAAAAAAAACCGATTTTTTTATTACTTTTTTTTTTTTATAAATTAGTCGTATTATTATGCACAATTTTTCGCGATATTATTATTGACAATTTATTTATGTTAATATGATACATAAATAAATATATATATTTACATACGTGCGTACCGCAAGCGTGTAATTTTTTAATGCATCCTTGCATGTTTATACCTCATCGTAATTCTTTTCATATTTATTTATAAATATAAGATATATATATATATATATAATCTAAAAATTTTACGCAAATAAAATTTCCAATCAAATTTCATTTCTATGCAAAATTTCTACTCGGTTTTTTTCTAGATTATTATCGCGTTGTTATTAACATTTTTATATTTTCCATCGTATTATTTTTTAAGTTACGACAAAATAAATGAAAAATTAAGACGAGGAAAAAAGAGGAAATATAATAAGAAGGCCGATCCTGTTTATCACATCTACGACACGATTTTTCTTTTACTTTTTGTTTTTATCTTAAAACGAGTGACAAAATTTTATACATCGAGTATGACGTCGAGTCGTTTCGAATTATTTTTGAAAGATTTACAAGTCAATTTTTAATTTTACATTTATTTTAAAAGACAATGAACAAATAGTTTTAATCCTTAACTCAGATTTAACCTAAGCTGACAATACTTAACTTCAAATCTTATTTTCCAACGATTTTAAAAACAAATATCATTATTTTTGAGAGAGAGAAAAACATAGAAAATATTTATTAATATATTTTAAAATCTTTACAATTATATATAGGGATTTTTATATATCGGATTGGCAACTAACAATAAATAATTGCGAATTTTGTTGATAGACAAATCACATTTAATTCAGTTTATTGATAGCAAAAATCAGAAATTTGATGAACGTGGAATTATGAAACTGTGCCTGAACGATGATAAAAGGTCATTGATAAAAAAACGAACAGTAACTACACCTAATTGAATAAAATTATATCTTTCAGTGAAAATTTTGAATTTTTCTCCTTATTTAAATTATTTAAATTATTTATTTAATTTGCATTCTTATTTTATTTATTATATACTTATTTTAATTATTTATTTAATCTGCAAATACTTAGTTACCAACCGAATATATAAAACAAAAATTAAATAAGATTTTGTTGACAGGGTTTTATTCTTTGGAATCTGACATCGCTAGTTATGTTCACATACTACTGTTATTTACATCATCAGTTAAAACGTTTAAAAAGAAAATAAATATATAAAATATCTGGAATGGAAGGAAAAGTTTTAAGTTTTTCCTTCTTTCTTTTTTAATAGAATTCTTCCGAATGAAAACTAACCGTCGAATGGTTTTATTTTTTCAGAATATAAATATACGTTCGTTCGCATTTTATACGAAAGAGACATGCGAGAACCTAGCAAGGAAATAAATAGGTATATAAACCAATAAGAAAGAAAGAGATGAAAAGAGATGAAAAGAGAAGGAATGAGAAAAGGAAAAGAAAACGAGAGATGAAGTAGAGGGTAAAAATAAAAAAAAAGGAAAGACAAGAAAAGGAAAGAATTGGCGATCTTGATGCGAGTTGCATTTTCATTCTTTGTCAAAACATCTCTGACGTTTCCGCGAGATATCAACCGCGATTGTTGACATTCCATGGGAAGCACAGGATAGAATTCGAAAGGCAATCCACGATCTTTCCTTACGTTTCTATCTGGAAAATTTTCATCGGTAACCCACGGACAACAACCACCACCACCACCACCAGAAGCAGAAGTAGAAGCAGAAGCAGAAGCAGAAGCAGGAGGAACCAACCAACCAACCAACACCACGACACGACTATCACCATACCACTACTACAACTACTACAAGTATCTTCTTCTTCCGTTTGCGTAAAAGGCAAACGCAGGGGAATCCCCAATGTTCCCGAATTCCCTTCGAGGGATTCCACCGCGACTGTGAGAACGCTTGCAAATTCCGAAGCCACGATAGAAAGTGCAAGAGAAAGAGAGATAGAAATAGAGTTACCGTGTAAGAGAGAAAGAGAAAAAGAGAATATATTTCGTATTTTATATACATACATAAATATATATCTATCTGTATACATATATATATGTAGTTAAAGTTATATACTTTACCGTGTCTCTGAGAAAGAGAAAGACTGAGTAAATTAAACCCTTCTCCACTTCTGTCTATTCTCTCTCTCTCTCTCTCTCTCTCTCTCTCTCTCTCTCTCTCTCTCTCTCTCTCTCTCTCTCTCACACATACAACACACACACACACATTTTCCCTTTGCCACTTGTAGAAAATTTCTAGGAATAGGTTTACTAACGTAAGTAAGATTCTCTTTGGTTGGTGCGTTGTATACGCAACGAGAAAATAAAAGATCGTTTCTATCAAACGATCGAGATGAGAAAGATAAAGAAAAAAAATAGAAAAGGAAAGAAAGTAACTAGCTTGTAAAGAAAATACGATATTCTTTCTCTTCCTTTCTTTCTCTTTTTTTTTCTTCTCTTTTCTTTTTTACGGTTCACTATTGATGAGAGAAAGAGAGATAGAAACAAAAGAAAAAGAAAAGTAACCAGCGAAAAAATACGATTCTCCAACCCATTCCTTTTTTTTCTTTCTCCCTTTTCTATTTTTTTCTGTGTGTTTCTCATGGTTACTATGCAATGTTAAGGGTCTAAAGGAAAAGCCATTGGCTCGTTGAATCGATCCTATGTCCTTTTATAGGGTTACTTGTCCGTGCTAAAGTACCACTCTTCTATCCCTTTCACTATCCCTTAAACCTTTCCGAGGATGCGTCTAGACTTTGACTTACTTTGTGAAAGCAATGAATGTATTGCGGCCGATTCGAGAATTTGTATTTCGTTTATTATTAAATCACGGTACGGGATCACGAACGTTTACGAACATTTGATTGAATTTTTATTTTTAAATAGATTTGTCTCTCTCTCTCTCTCTCTCTTTTTCATTCGTTTTTTATTTTCTAACAAAATAATCATACGATCGAATTTAATTATCCATTGTTCATTCGATTTATTGTTCATTGTTCGGAATAAATTGGATTTTTATTTTATTTTTTTATTCCTTTTTTTTTGTTAACTTTGGCAGATAAAAATCGTAATTGGATATTTTTACGTTTATTTAATTTCATTTCTCTACATTTGTATTTATTTTTTATTTTAATTTTTTTTTTCTTTTTTTTTATATGATATAAGAAAGAAGTAAATTTCTATTTAACTTTTTGGTTCAGTAATATTATTTAATTGCAAGGATATTCTTCTGATAATAAATTTTTTTGATCTCGGATAACTCTCCCATAGATTTTATGAAAATATGGATTATTTTGAAAGTGGTGTAAGTACACTTTTTTCTTTGTTTCAAGAAAATTAAAGAATTGCATATTGGTTAATTCAAAAATATTCATTAATTGTATATCAAGTTTGACAATGTTTTTATTAATTTATCGATATGTAATTTAATTATATACATTACTTTTAGATTAAAAGTAAAATGAATTTATTATTCTGTGATGTATACAGGAAAAACTTTTTTCTATTTTTTTTTTCTTTTTTTCTATGAAAATTGAACTTACACCACTTTCATAATCAATGGTTACGCAATCATTTCTTTTACCGGCCAATTTTAAATTGTACAAAGCATTGACATTTTTTAAACTAATTAAATGTTTTTTACTAACCAGTATAAATAGAAAGTTTACATTAAACAAATATAAATTATAAATTACTTTATAAATGAATTAAATTATATATGAAATAAATGAATTAAATTATAAATTACTTTAAAAATGGATTTACATACCACTTTCAAAATAAACGGCCCATATATCAACGTTATTTTGATTACTTCATAAATTAACAATAAAACTACTAAAACTCATATACTTAACGATAAAAGAACATCGATGCTTGTTACGATTCGAATAATCGACAAGATAAATATCCGACAACTTTTCCTAACATAAATAAAAGAAAAATAGTCTGGGTGATCTGATTTTGGAACGAATAAGAATCAAAAGAAAGAGAAAATATATAAGAAAGTTAACGTTTGTTGAAATCTCCAAGTGATAGAGAATAGACGACTACGAACACGATGGGAATGAAAACGACGACTTGTAAGTTTCAACCGAATGAAAGACAATAAAAGACAGATCATCAGATCGATCCTAACGATTCTTTCTTTCTACTTCGAGTCTTTCAATGAGGGTTTACTTGTCCACAGAGAGAGAGAGAGAGAAAGAAAATAAAGATAGAATAAGAACTAGATATCTAGCTACCTTCCTATCTATCTATTTATTCTATCTATCTATCTATCTATCTATCTATCTATCTAGATAGAAAGTCTTTGAAATCAATCGAAAGTACAGAATTCCTACTCTTTTTCTTCTACTACTACTACTTCCTTACAATTTTCTTCTCCATTATCTCATTTTATTTTATTTTATTTTATTTTCCGTTCCTTTCCTTTCCTTTCTATTCTTTTCTATAGAAAGATATCCACTGCTCAAAACAGAGTTTATTCGGCAGGTTTCGTGGTATTATATTCAGTTCGTTCCCCATAGACGTTCGAGTCTGATGATCTACGAGCTTGATCTGATCCACCTACTGCACGGAATGACGCGTCTACATGCGGTTGCACATGCGAATACGATAAATCACAGTGAATATGAGGTCGAAACCGAAGCACGGATGAGGTGAGAGTAAGGGGGGTCACAACACCACACCACAACACACCTCACCATTCGAAACAGCTCCAACGTCCATGGCAAGCGTTTGCAGTTTCTCTTCTGATGCATCCAAGCACCCGTTCTCTCTCTCTCTCTCTTGTATTTAACCACCCAACCTCCTTCTACCCCCCTTCCCTCCTTCAAGCTGCTAGTATTCTCTCCATACTCCATGTAACTGATCGATGATTCTCTAATGGCAGATGTTCTTGCATCTAACGGACATGGTGTCACATGACACTTTCTAAATTAAGAGCTACAACCATAAACATATTTCAACGAGGAAAATTAATCCGTCTGTTAAAGGCAAATCCATTATACAACGATACGTTTCCCCATTAATTGAGGATAATACACACACAACACAAAGGATTTATCTCTGTGTATCATAGACGTTATTATCCTAACGTATTAAAGGATTGTTCAAATAATCAAGAATAATAATGTAGGATTCGTGAAAAAATTGGGCCGTTGGACTGACTGGACCGGGACTCGAACCTGGATCTTCCGCTTTCTATTTCCGGGCGACTGCTCTTTAACCATTGAGCTATCCAGGGCCCACCGTCCAATCTCCTCACGAATGTCTATTTAAGTGTTTGGCTTGGTGGCGCTCGCATCCCACAATAATACACTTAATTATATTTTAATGCGAACTTCTTTTGCAAGATTTAATTTTAATTTGATTAATATAATAATATAATAATAATTATGATATATATTATATGAAAAATTTGTAAAGATAATAAATATAATATTAAATATAATAATATTATATATTAATATATAATACAATTAATATAATAATGTAATAATAATTATTATATATATTATATATAATAATATTATATATTAATATAATAATATTATATGAAAAATTTGTAAAGAGTGATGATGATAGAGAAAGAGGATACGTGAAAATGGAAATAAAAAGATATATTATTTCTTTTTTTTTTATTTATTTCTATTCAAAGCTCTATTCTTTGTCAATTTTTTTTCCCCCATAAAAATCTGAATACACGAGTAAAAGAGAGGGTGAATTTAAATCGTAGGTATCGTATCATGAGAACGGCTACATTTGAAGCAGTGAGATGCGTATTCGAAAAGGGGGATAGGTTTCGGTAACATCACCAAACGCGGATCGACTTTCTTTCGAGTTACCGCAAAATGCGTGACGTTTCGAGCTTTCACGTGAGAACCTGTCGAGTACAGTACAATACAGTATAGTACAACATTACAGTTACAATGCAGTATAATGCAATATAGTATTATATGATGGTACAGTTTTCCCCCATTTCTAGGGGAAAATTCATTTTCGAACAAATATGATAAAGAGAGGTAATACGATTTACTAACCCCCCTGTTCCTATTTTAATTTATGTCTGTTATATTCGTATTATGACACGCGAACGATTTAATTGAATTTCAAGTGATACCTTGTGATTTTCACGGTTTTCATGTTAAATACGTTAAATATCGTTTTACCTTGTCGAATATCTTTCGAGATAAAATCTCGATTCCGTTTTATCGACAGGTAACACAAGTATACATAATAGTAAACACACACACACATATATACACACGCTTACCTATCCAATTTTGTTGAATCTTATCGTCCCTAGAAGACGATAACGTAAACTTACGCGGATTTTGTCGTAGATTTTCTCTTCTGCCCTGGAAGGTTTTCGTAAATACGAATATATACTCTCCTATTGCGGAAAGATTTACCTCGCGAGTTTATTTAGCCTTCTCCTAAACTCCTCTCTATCTCGAAATTTCTCAGAGTACCTTTCCCCCTCCCCACCCCAACCACACACTCCCCTCCTCTTTTCTAACTGCCAATGCAAATCGACTTTGCCTCGACATATTTGAAGTGTATGAAAAATCCGATATTATAATTAAAAGAAACTATGTAACAAATTTTATTGTAATACGAATAATTGAAGGAGTATTTTATCTCATCACCAATTTAACAAAATATAAATCAATAGATTAGAAATTTTGTTAATGAAACTATTATCAATTGATGCATAATAAACTAATCGAATTTTTTCGTGACACCTATCAGTCGATCGATTCTTTTTCAAAATTAAACGGGACTCGCGTATCAAAAAGCAAAACAAAAACAAGAATAAAAATTTGTGCTTAGAAAAGATGATATTTCATGATTTTTATACACTTTTTTTTTCTTCTTTAAATTCTCATTAATCGATAATACAACGGGAATGATTTGGAATGGAAAAAAAGCCTCTATCAATGTAATAGATAAAGAGTTTGTTACACGTACAGATATAAAATAACATCCGTAGCCACCTACACTTAGATTTCAATTGCCGAGTTGCAAATGATGTAGGTAGTTATAAAGCACCTACGTGAATACGAGTACGCGTAATTATGTTTACCAGAGAAGCATTGCTAGGATCTCTCATGGTTGTTTAGAATTCATAGGCGACATCAGGTCGTGCAATGTATTTAGAACATCCACTGTAAAGCTTTTCCTATTACGCGTGCACTCGTCACGGAAAGAGACTTCTCTCTCATTCTCTCTCTCTCTCTCTCTCTCTCTCTTTCTCTCACTCACTCACTGACTCTTTGAAACTGGCATAGCAGCAACAGCAACATAGCAACGTTGAATCCTTGCGACTTACGAGAGATTTATTCGAATCAAGATATTCCTTGGCTACGATCCTACCCCCACCCCTTACCCCCTCCCCCTCCCCCTACCCCCAGGCAAACGTTTACCTCGACGATGCATTTTAAGGCGCGAAGGAAATTCTTTGAAAAGCATTTTCAATGCCTCCACAATTCTCCTTCTTCTTCTTCTTCTACTTCTTGAACTTTTATTTTTGTCATCTTTTTCATATTTTTATATTTCTCCACGTCAACGGGCTGTTCATAAAATTAACTGGTTTAGATAGGTTGAAACGAGAGGGTTGAGAAAGATATTGCTTACCGAGTAAAAATGTCAAAACCACCACCATGTTCTTTACTAAAATCCAATATGTATCTATGCAAGTATATATATATATTTATATAGAGAGTTGGGTACAATCGTTATACGAGAGTTCAGATAGTCGATAGAAAACGACAATAGTAGTGCTCGGAGTACTCTTAAAACTTGCTACGAGACGTCAATCCGTTTTATTTTCTATTTTCTTAACCACCTTCCTCGTTTTTCGTGAAACCAACTACTAAACCAAGAAGATGCAACACTCTCATATCCACGTATACATACATACATACATCATACATATATAAACATATACATATGTGCCCATAATTATGAAAGTGGTCTAATTGTAAGTCATATATTTTTTGTTTCGAGATATTTCAAGAATTACATTTGAACATTGAATAAATTCTATATAATATTGAAATAACAAACACTATCTGACGGTTCATTTTGAACAATATCGTGAAAATTACATTGAATTCATTTAGTTTCAAATAATGTGCTGTGAAATAACTAATAAACATATTTTTTTGAAGTTATACTTCTTTTGGCGCGTTGGGGAAAATGTAATGGGGAGTGATTTTGTTCCGAGCGACACCATGAAGTTGGTCAGTATTTACGACGCGCGGCAAAGCGATTTCAAGTATACGGCATGAAATTGTCTTCTCTTCTTCTTCCCCTTTTTTTCTCAAGCGGGTCACCCATCCAAATACTACTCGTACTCAGCGCTGCTTTACTTAAATGATCGAACGAGAACTAATGCTGTAACCGCGCCATGGCTGTTGACGCGTGAAGTAATTCGATATGTATCTCTCTTATATTTAGTGTGGACTGATATCTGTATTTTGATATTTTCTTTTTCTTTTTTTTATTCTTTCTTATATATATATAATAATAATAATAATATTTTTTTTTTAAGTTATTTTTTCTTTGATTTTTTTTGAAGTTATTTTTGAGGTTATTGAGGTTATATTCATTTTGGTACGGCAAAGAAGTATAAGTTCTTACGTGCGTACATAAGTACACACACCAGTTTTTTTTTTTTATTTTGACTTAGACCACTTTCATAATTATAGGCACATATATCCATCTTACATATACATACATATATACACACGTATATTGCATTTATTTACGACAAGATCGCGATTAAGCAGCTTTCGAATTAAAATAGAAATAAATGCAAAATAGGGAAAGGTTTTGCAAAGGGGTAAGTAAATATAAGCACGCAGTTGACTGAATAAAGATTTCTAATTAATATTCCTTTCCATTGCAGTGTATGCTCAAACATTTGTAAAGATGATTTTATACCCTCTCTCTCTCTTTTTATATATATGTGTATAATATATGTACGTATACCAACATTACTGGTATCTCTGTCTTTGTCATGAGTCGGAAGGTAAATAGTCCGAATGCGAATCACCTCGGTAAATATATCTCCCGATACGTCATGGAACTCTCACGTTACATACAGTCGTTTATAACATGGGGGACGGTTATGGCATAGTACAGTTGTGATAAATAATACACACTTTGAAAAACCTCTTCTCATACTGGTATCCAGAAAAGTAGAGGGGGCTGACTGAATGTATGTATATACGGAATAAAAGTGTTAGCCGGAAATAACGAATATTTTTCTCCTACTACCGGCCATCGATTTTGTTTACGACTTTCCACAATATATTGGCTACTATTAAAAACTCGAACGATCTTTTCTCTTCTTCTTCTTCTTTTTCTTCTTCTTTATTTTCTAACGTACATAGATATATAATACTTTCAGATAACGGAAGTATACGAACGTTGCGAAGGATACTCCTAAAGTAAAATAAATCCAATCTTCGTATGTTATCTATAAATAATAATAATAATGATAATATATTTTTGATTAAGTTATATTTCGATTTTTCGTACTAATTAATGATTTCGTTGACGATATATCAGATCATTTTATTTCATACAATTAAAAAATTTGATACTTTTATTATAATCATTATTATTATTATATTTTAGTATTATTAGGATAATTATTGTATATATTGGATTGGAGCAAAAGTAATGACCGTTTTCAAATATGGAATCCGTTTTGGAAACTGCCATTATTTTGCAACCAACAAAATACATTTCCATCGATTAAGTAACAGTTATTCTTATACTCTAATGAATTCTCTTTATATTTTAGATTGTTTAAACATATATGTACTAGTATAAGTATTACACTCTTATTAACATACTTCGAATATTAAATAATTTCAATGAAAATTTACCCCTCCGAAGTAATCACTACGCAGGAACGTTAAAAAAAATGTACATTAATTTAAAAAATTGCATAAAAATTAATTGAATACTAAAATGAGAACGTTATAATCTTAAATTTTATTGATTAGGTGGATTATTCCTTTTATACACATGCGTAACGTTCGGAAAGTCATATAAACAACTTTTAATAAAAGAATTTTCATAAAAGAGAAAGTGCCAGTTTCAAGGTGAATTTCGAGGAAAACGGTTGACAGAACATTTACTCCGAGCTTTTTAACAACATTATAAATTTCTATCGATTAATAAACAATTATTTTAATATTTTAATACACTCTCTTAATGTTTCAGATTATTTAAACATATATGTATTAGTTTAAACATTACATATTTATTAACATATTTTAAATATTAAATAATTTCGATGTGATATTCTTTTCGATAAAAATTTCCCCCTCTGAAGTCACCACTACGCAGGAACGTTACAAAAAATGTACATAAGTTTAAACAATTACATACAAATTAAAAGAATATTAAAATAGGAACGTTATAATATTAAATTTTATTTAATAAGTAGATTATTTTCTTTTATACGCATGCTTAACGTTCGGAAGGTCCTGTAAACAACTTTCACCAAAAGAACTTTAACAGAGGACAATGACTCAGATCAACGGTAGATTTCGAGGAGGAGGGATCACAGAACATATACACCGAACTTTTAGACAACAATAGACACTTGCATTGAATAATTAATAATTATTTTAATATTTTAATGAATTCTTATTATAATTAAGATTGTTTAAACGCATATATATTTATTTAAATATTACCTAACTTTTGACGTACTTTGAATATTAATTAATTTCTATTTTATGTTATAATAGATGAAAATTTTACCCCTCCCTTCCGAAGTCATCACTGCGCAAGAACATTACAACAAATGTACATTTGTTTAAACAATTACATAAAAATTGAAAAAATGTTAAAATCAGAACTTTATATAATTTTTATTTCTATTTATTACAATTAATTTTCTCGTTACATACATAAGATACTTTCGGAAAGCCATGTATATAACATTCATTAGAAAAAAAACTTTTTTATATGACAATGTTTCAGTCTTACAGTAGATTTCGAAGAGGAAGGTTCATCAAAAGGTACATCTTTATTTTTAGATTACAATATACATTTCTATCGTTTAATTAACAATTATTTAAGGTGTATTGAACAAAGTATTGTGGGATGCGAGCACCTCCAAGCCAGGCACTTAAATAGGCATTCGTGAGGAGATTGGACGGTGGGCCCTGGATAGCTCAATTGGTTAAAGAGCAGTCGCCCGGAAAGCGGAAGATCCGGGTTCGAGTCCCGGTCCAGTCGGTCCAACGGCCCAATTTTTTCACGAATCCTATAGTATTATTCTCTACTAATACTTATATATATAATTGCTTAAACATATACATACATTATTTTAAATATTACATACTCTCCTATTAACGTATTTTGAATATAGAAAATAATTTTAATATGAATTTATTTTTATGATTTTAGATGACTGTGTCTTCAGTTTGGTTGCGTTCTTGGATTGTAACATAATTATAAACTTCTCCAATTACTTAGATTGTTTTTCAATCATTGTTACATAAAATTTAATATCAAACGTTTATTAAAATTTTATTATTTTTTTTAGAAACAATTCAATGGGTAGCGGGTGGATTTCTTCTTCGCAAAGGGCGCCATTTGTTAAGAAGGAATTTACTTCAGGGATGCGACCCTGCCCACGCGAGCCTTGATTCTATCTTTCTCCCAAGGATAGAATCATGTCCTTCCCTCAGCTTTTTAAAGTGAAACGCCCTATCCTTTTTTTTTATTTTTTTTTATTTTACTTTGCTTTTTTTAACTCGCGATTTTGCAAGCATAGATGTGCACGTAGCATAGGAACTGAAACTGCATTAGAAGGGATGTCTACCACCGCTATTAGTAAGACGGGCCCAGGGATTCAGTTCCTCAAGCTTGCAGTAAATATAGTGCTGGTGGGCAAACTGTACGTGCAGCGTAAGTTCCTCGTAATATAGATTAGAGTCAGTGGATTAGTCCAACCGGTGGGATACCACTTAAAAAAAAAACTTAAAAAGTTTCACTTTAAAAAGCCTACTTTTCAACTTCTTCCCTATCCCTTTCTTTTTTTTGTTGCAGGTTACATAGGAGGAGGACCACACCAGGACAGCACGAGGACTTAGTTATAATAAAGGATAGTGTAAGATAATTATTTGTATAATTAAATGTATAATTAAATTAATAATTACATGTATAATTTTACTCTATTTATTCTTCTCCCCTTAGCACATTACACGCGTGTGACATTTATATTTAATGTATTTTACTTGTTCACAGGTTCCATGTTACTTCGATTCCATTCATGATTTACTCCTCTTTTATCATTTTGTTATTTGGTTTTCTACTTTTCTTTTCATCCTCGTTAATAATTTCAAGGATTTTTTTCTCAGGACTTTCATATTCTATGGTTTCAATTCAATTCGGATGGGGACATCTTCAGGATGCACATCCCGGGTCTTCAGAAGCGGTTACCTCCTCGTGGTTAGACCTGGGCAATGGTATTTTACTTTCAGTATAATGTTTAACATATTTTATATGTTATACATTCCATTGCAAGTAAAATCTAGCCAAAGACCGCTTACCATAAACATTATAATTGTAATTAGTTTCTTTTAAAGCCTTAATTAATATCATATTCCTTTACTTCCCCTTTCCTTGGTCCCATTTATCCATCTAATATACAGAAACTAATTACTTTATAATGTTTTTTGATAACTTTTATGTATTTGCAGATGATGCATCATGTATTGAAAATTCAAATATTTTCTTTATTTATTTTTAAATTTCATTTAATAATTAAAATAAACAAAAAAAGAATGTATTCATTAATACTAAACAATTAATTGCTAAATCTCAAACACATCAATTTGTATCAAATAATTCTGAAAACCACTTCTCTAAATTCCTAAATTATTTATCATATTCTTAAACAAATTCATTTATTCCTGAATATTTCTAAAACTCACGTTAACATCAACAAATAACAATAATTGTATCCTTAATCTCATTTTATTTTAATATACGATTTTGCTTATATTTTTATGTCAAACCACACCTGTGGGTAGAAGTTATGTACAATACATAGCATAGTACACGATGGTGATTTTACGATGGTGATATAGCAACGATTAAAGTTTATAGACTCGGAGCCATTTCCAGGGACGAACGTTTTCCACAGATAGCTCGTCGCCAGCAAAATCAGAGAATCCGTTGCTGATTGCGAGACCGTATGTGTCCCGAGTGATCTGATCGTTTTACGTCGTGAATCGTTTCGGTTCTTCTTCATAGGTTTCTCTCTCTCTCTCTCTCTCCCTTCCCCCCATTTCTCTCTTTCTCTTTTTATTTCTCTCTTTGTTTTTTAACTCTCTCTCTCTTTGTTTTTTCTCTCTCTCTTTGTTTTTTTCTCTCTTTTTCTCTCTCTCTTTCTCTCTTTGTTTCCCTCTCTATTTCTCTCTCTCTCTCTCTCACTCTGTGTTTCTCTCTCTTTCTTTCTCTCTCTATTTCTCTATCCATCCATCTATTTCTATCTCTCTCTCTCTTTAACTCGTAGATGTGAGGATGCATGTATTTGCGTAGGAATAGCAAACGTCAGAGCACGCAATTCATACGCAAGGTGCATACGTATGCACGTGTGATGCACCATGGGCAGGCAGATTACTCAACCTGGTAGCAAAGCATCCGTGTCGAGCATTCGTATGGATCATCGATTGGAACGACACATCAAATTTCGAATGTGAATAGCATACAGTCAAACGCGTACAAATTCTGTTTAAATATTATATATTCAATCGATATTATTTAACATGTTTATTATTAGGTTACAAATATTCGTGCCTATTGATTTCTATTTTTCTATGAAATGTTTATATGGAATATAGAAATTTATATTATTACAACGTGTGTTGGGTAGAATGTGGGTTCTTGTAATTATTAATTTAGAAGTACAATGAAATAGGATTAAATGTTACACACATTTTATTATAGAGTTTTGATCGATGGTATTTAACATTTTTTTTTTTTTGAAGTTATACTTCTTTTGGCGCGTTGGGGAAAATGTAATGGGGAGTGATTTTGTTCCGAGCGTCTGGAAAAACGACACCATGAAGTTGATCAGTATTTACGACGCGCGGCAAAGCGATTTCAAGTATACGGCATGAAGTTGTCTTCTCTTCTTCTTCCCCTTTTTTTCTCAAGCGGGTCACCCATCCAAATACTAATCGTACTCAGCGCTGCTTTACTTAAATGATCGAAGCGAGAACTAATGCTGTAACCGCGCCATGGCTGTTGACGCGTAAAGTAATTCAATATATCTCTCTTATATTTAGTGTGGACTGATATCTATATTTTGATATTTTCTTTTTCTTTTTTTTATTCTTTCTTATATATAAAAATAATTATTTTTTTTTCATGATTTTTTTTCTTTGAAGTTTTTTTTGAAGTTATTTTTGAGGTTATTGAGGTTATATTCGTTTTAGTACGGCAAAGAAGTATAACTTCTTACGTGCGTACATAAGTACACACACCAGTTTTTTTTTATTTTTATAGTGTTACAAATGTTTAATCCATTGATTTGTATTTTTGTGTGTGTTGTGTGTAACACGTTTATAGATATAAAATTAAATATTACAATTAGATGTGTGTATTTAATATATATTTGAATTTTAGCTCGTGTAGATATTAATACACGAATGAACATTATTTTAATCATCGTCGTCAAATTTTAGAGGTGAATGATATTCACTCGACCGTGCAAATTCTCTTTAAATATTAATCGATAATATTTAACATGTTTATTATAACGTACCAAATATGTTTTATGTAGTTCCATGCCTTGTATCGTTTTAATACATTTACGGGAAACAAGATATATCCATTATATAAGCGTATTTTATGTATTCATGTTGTTTTTAACATAACGTTTACGTGTTTATTTAATCATCGTCGTTTCATTTTAAAGTTGGATGATTTAGAATAAAACTTGCCTCCTCATTTTGTTTTAATATTAATAAACAATATTTAACGTGTTTATTATAAATTATCAGATATGTTTTAAATAATCGTAGATATTAATTTTTTTATACGTTTATACACAAAATAAGAGATTACTATTACTGTATTTAATATATCTGATTTTAAATCAGCGTAATTATCAGTCAACGAATACCGAAATAGATTTATTCACGTTTATTTATATTTACATTTAAATTCCTATAATTTTTAATACAATATTGCACGAATAATACTAAAACACACATATATTGATCTGTATCTTAAGTACACGTATAAAACCATAATCACTAAATTACAAAGTTCGTTTTGGGTTATACAAACGGGTTTAGGGTATATATCCCAAATATAACTTTCCATGCTAAATTCTACGTAAATATTAACCGTTAATATTAAACATGTTCACTTCTCTCGAGGATATTAAACATATGTTGTATACATTCATATTTGATCTATGCTTTAAAATCCTACTAATTTCTTTAAACAAATACGATGAATGACCAATTCCAAGCCTAACTTTTATGATATGCAAATATTACTCAAAATATTCATTGATAATATGTAATACGTTTCCCTATGACAAATTATAACATAACTTTTGGTTTGAGTTATATTCTAACATCCTTCCAATTTATTACACCTAGATTTACTTTATTTCAGATTACACTCACACACACACATACACACACGATTAAAAGAACAAATTCCAAATATGCCATTCGATAGAAAATAATACTAAAAACTTAATAAACAATATTTAATATCGTTTATATTCAATTAAAAATCATTAATTAATATTTATGCTGATTTGAATGATCATATTTGGCTCGTCGGGCAAATTTTGGAAGGAAAAAATTAGGTTTGAGAAAAGTATAATCATCGTTAATTACTTTCACACATTATTAATGATCCTTTCTATGGAATAATTGTTAGAAAATTCAAATTATTTGTGTAATAAGTCATAAGTCACTATGTTCCAAAAGTATAGTTAGTGACATATGAATGAACATAAGACGATGATGATAAAATATTAATAATGTCACCAAATTCTTGACAAGAGTTATGTCCTAAAACATCCTTCAAACTCATTAAACGTGAACTCAGGTTACACATACGGGGTTTTAAGTAACAAATTCCAAAGGTAACTTTCGATGGCATGTAGAATGCGTAAGGAGGAGGGAGGGGGAAAGAGGAGGAGAAGAGAGTGAGAGAAACAATTCGTCTCGTGACAAAGATAGGACTTACATTAGCACCGATATATCATTCTGAGGTAAGAGAGTGGAATTGAAGAAAACGTTGAGGGAAAAGGGTGAGCATGAGGAGAGCTGGGTTGGGACAGGGAGAGGGGACAGGCGGAAGGGAACGGGAAATGTTCGCGAAGGCATTAACCAACGAGGCGTAAGAACGTCTTCTCGATGCGTGATAGAACGACGTTGATCCAGAAAAGCAAATGGAAACAGGAATCCTTTTGTGATAATGGTAAGAACATTTACGAACGAAGGGGTGAAGGGGTGAATGAGAATGAGAATGAGAAAGAGAATGAAAAGAAGAAGATAGATAAAAGAAAGTAGTAAACCTTTCTCTTTGCTTCTTTCTTCTTCTTCTTCTTCTATTTTATTCCCTACTTTTCTACTATCCTTATATGCCCTTTACCGTGTCCTTAGAAAAATTACGAGTATGTGTAACTTCCTAGTCGACGAAGTATAACGCGTCGTTGCTCCGATACCGGAAAAGGATTCCGGGCCATTGGTTACAGTAGCGCTTAAGCGACATTCTATCTTTCGTCGAGAGGGGCTTTATGCTTCTTAGAATGCGAGTGAACCCTGCAGGCTCTTCTCTTCTCTTTTCTTCCCCATTCCTCCCCCCTCCCACTAGATTCTCTCTCATACTCGACCCTTTCTCGTTGTATCATCCCTTTCTTCCAGTCGTCGTTGGAAGAACCTCCACAGTTTCCGTAGAAACTTTCTCTCTTTCTCTCTTTCCTCTACACTTCTCTTTATTGCTCGATTCCTATTTCCCTTTTTCTACTTCTACTTCTATTTCTATTTCTATTTCTCTTTCTCTAACTATCGATTCACGCTCATTATCGTTCTTACTCTATCTCTCTCTCTCTTTTTATGATTTTCTTTCTCCGTCATTCTCACTTTAGACGTGACTTCAAAGCTTCTTCAACACTCTCTCTCTCTCTTTCTCTCTCTCTCTCTCTCACTCACTCTTTTCCTCTCTTCCTCGCAATAAGACGTCGTCTGTTTGCGGAAGGTTCTCTGCAACAAAGACGACTTTCTCTGTCTTTCTCTTTCTACGTTTCGATGTTCTTACTATATACAAATACACACACACACCCATATATATACGCAAACACACATACACCCATATATAGATATATATATATATATATATATATATACCCAAACACACATACACCCATATATATATACCAAACACATACATCCATATATATATACCTACACACACATATGCACAAACACATATATATACACCGTCTTTCTCTTTCTACGTTTCGATGTTCCCACTATATATAAATACACACACACACACACATATATTTACTTCTCTCTTTCTTTCTCCAATTCGATGCTCCTCGACAGTGTCAAGGTGTTGATGTTTGCGAGTGAAGGAAGGAAGGAAGGAAGGAAGGAAGGACAAGCCAGTCGTTTCGAAAAGCACCGAGGACGCTCACCCTCCGGCTGCTAACGGACTGAAAGAGAGTGAGTGAAAGAGAGACAGAAAGACAGAGAGACAGAGAGAGAGAGAAGCTAGTATAGCTTGTCTAACATAGACGAGCTTTTGCCATTCCTCTAACTCTACCTTTCTCTCTCTCTCTCTCTCACTCACTCTCTCATCCTTCCTTCCTCTTTCTCGCACGTCTACTCTCTATCCTAGATTCTTGTGTATAGAACAGCAGCAGCACAGGATGAGGTCGAATTCCAGGGTTGCTCGAGAAACGCAGTCTAAAGCAACGCGATCCCACTGGAGTTCGGTCTTTCGCGCAATTAGCAACGCGGTCGTGCATTAACGCCTAGGATTTATGGTAGTAATTAATGCTTCTCTCTCTCTCTCTCTCTCACTCTATCTATCTATCTATTTATCTATCTTACTCTCTCTCTCTCTCTCTTTCTCTCTGTATACGAATTCTTACCAAGCGTTGATTCGATAGTTCGATCGTATACTAATGGGAATGCTTTTATGAAATGGTACAGTATAATACAACGACATGTCTTCGTGGCTCAAGTGGTAGAGCGTTCTTTCGGTATGCGAAAGATCCTGGGTTCGAATCCCCCCGGGTCTCTCGATTTGTTTTTAAGCAACTGAAGCTCGAATTTATTGGGAGAGTTCTTCGAACGAACAAATGCGTCAGGGATGCGTCCACTAAATAATAAAAAAATAATACAACGAGAAATCTTTTATATCTTATCTTTTTCTATTTATTTTGATCCATTTATCTTTCTCTCTCTAAAGATTTTATTATCTCACGGAATACACATATAATGTTTTACGATGTACGACGCGTTAAAATGAAGTAAAATGTTATCCCAAAGTTAAGCAAGCCATGTGACCGCAGCACATGTGCTACTTGGTGCAATTTGCATGCACTACGTGTACTACGGTAATATCAGTATATTGTAATAGACTATTTTGGGTGGAAGCAGAACTACATCAAATGGCGCAGTCTGTAGTTAATGGAGATGAATACACCGTACCGCGTTAACCGATCCGAGAGCAGAGTACGATAATCGGTGGCTTCCAAAATTACTCTATGTGCCTACTGTCAGATTAAGTTTCATGATCGAACGAGATGAGCTTGACCGTTCGAAATACCTTTATAAACCTTTCCTAACACCATATATGTTATGTTATTTTCTTATTATATCAATCATACTCTAACAAGGGGGGGTTGTATTCATATTTTCGTACGATTAATAAACTTTTTCTCTTGCTAGAAGAATAGTTGTTTGGAATAAATAATTAAATCTATGCATCATTTTTCTCTCTATCAGTATTTCTTTTTAATATAATATCTGATTTTTTTGTGGAGTTTATTAGAAATTGATTAATTGTTTTCTAAATAAATGCGAATTATTAACAATTAAATAGTTTATATCAAATATAAATTGGATTTCGAATCATCGATGTAAACTTACACACGTAAGAGGTATCGTGAGATGAATAATAATAATAATTTAATAATTATATATTATATATATAAGATGTTCTTGTGAATAATTAATCGCAATACCAAAGATAATAACGTAAAATTACATTTGTACGAATGATTTTAATATTAATTCGAGCCAAGTTGTTGGCATTATAATGATAACGCAGACACAGCATCGCATCGCATCGCATATTTCGCGAGTAACAGTTAACAGAATTCCTTGTTTACTACGGATAGTATACTGCGATTGCGTTATAGCAAGGCTAACGCTATGGTATTAGTCTCGCGTTTCTAACCCTCTGTATATCCAAACCCTCTCTCTGCTTCTGGCGAGCCTACTGTATCTCCGAAACTGTGACATTCCATAATTACTCGGCTAACGCGTTTCGCATATTCGCAGCATGAGCTTACTTACATAACTCCAAGAGACGTGTTAATCGTATTGTGCATTTCACGTTGTTACTCCTCTGCCTTTTCTTGGATAACATTAGAGGGAGACGAAAAAAAAACCCCCCAAAAAAAACAAAGAAAATTATTCCTGTTAATTAAAATAATAAAAAACAAATAAATAAAAAGATAGAAATTAAAATACATTATTCTCGTATAATGACCAATTCCAATTGATTTACGAAAGAAATTCAATCGAATTTGATTTCGTTGCCAAGATTTTAATGACCAATACGAGTAGAATTTGGTACACGGTACAACTAGGAGTTTCTCAAAGTTCATGTAGCATATTTCCTACATTTCAGCTGATGCGAGTTAGAGAAATATTCAGAAACAGAAACAGAGAGATAGATAGATAGATAGATGGACAGAGAGAGAGAGAGAGAGAGAGAGAGAGAGAGAGAGAGAAAGATAAGTGGATCGACTAAGCTTTTCGATAAACTCATCAAGCGTTTGAATCAACTGCTAGTGGTATCAGCTTCAATTTACCACTATCCACGGTTCTACGTTTCCTCTCTTTCACTAGCAAAGGTGGACTACGTATTGACTAGTCCCAGTTCTATATCCGCTTGCTTGCTTTCTAGCTTGCTAGCAAGCTTACTATCTACCTAGCAACCTAGCAAGCTAGCAAGCTTGCTTGCTTGCTAGCTTTCTGTATAACGAAGGACACGTAGGTAGGAAACGTGTTCGACGCTATACCCTCATTCCTATACACAAAGTTTAGGTAGACTGAGAACAAGTGTGATAGTAAGAGAGAGAGAGAGAGAGTGAGAGAGAGAAATGCTTTATTACCTTCGAGATCCCCATAGTAGTTGGGTATACGAGGTTGAGGACGAACGACAAGAAGTGGACGTGAAAACACACGTAAGGGAAGAATAGAGAAATAATTCAATGAAAGAGGAAAAAAGAGAGAGAGAGAGAGAGAGAGAGAGAAATTGAAAAGGTGGAACGAAAGCAAGTGGAAAAGAAGAAGTAGGAATAGGATAGATAGAAAAGGAAAGAAGAAGAAGAGAGGAAAGAGGGAATGAGGAAGGTTTGTAGGAGCAGGTTGGAGAGCTTGAGGGGGGGAAGGGGAGGCAGAGTGGAATTGATGAAGCTGAGGACATAGGGAAAAGAGAGTGGTGGTGGTTTTCGAGGAGAGCCTGTAGAAACTACGACATCGAGAAACGTCCGTTCTCTTTAGTTGGTGCGAGATGTCGCTTAAAAAGGACCTTACCTGAGAAAACAATGGGATCCATCTGCATCCATGGGTTTCCATTACGACGATGAGCCCTCCCCCTGCCCAACCCTCCACTCCCAACGGTAGCTAACCATGCCGGTTGGAAGGACTTGACGCTGAGAAATCGTGCTCGTTTATCGTCTCGAATGATTCGATGGGTACCAGAAAGAGAAAGATAAAGAATAAGAGAGAAAGAAAAGGAGAAAGAAAAGAGAGAGAGAGAGAGAAAGAGAAAGATGAAGAAGAGAGAGAGAAATAGAAAGAGAAAGAGAAAAATGAAGAAGAGAGAGAGAGAAATAGAAAGAGAAGGAGAAAGATGAAGAAGAGAGAGAGAGAGAAAAGAGAAAGAGAAGGAGAAAGATGAAGAAGAGAGAGAGAGAGAAAAGAGAAAGAGAAGGAGAAAGATGAAGAAGAGAGAGAGAGAAATAGAAAGAGAAGGAGAAAGATGAAGCTGAGAGAGAGAAAGAAAAAGATGAAGGAGAGAGAGAATGAGAAAGATGAAGAGGAGAGAGGAGGGGGGATATAGAAACATTTTGCTATCATTGGTGGTATCTTTCTAATCTTTCTTTTTTACACACATCCGTTTATACGAGTAGTTTCACTCTACTTGGTATTATTCTCAGGAGAATAATGAATGTGTAAGTCGGTAGAGGCATACTAACGGCTTACGGACATTTTGGCTATACTTCGTTGCATCTCCTTCGTGTTAATGGCCGATAATCCTGTGGTATCGGAGAACATACATGGTATTCTCTACGTGGTGTCTATCTATCCTCTGTGTACATACGTGTACACGTATATAACAGTTACGTTGACGTCGACATCAGTGTCCAGTACCATCTCTCTCTCTCTCGCTCTCTCTCGTTCTCTCTTTCTCTGTCTCTCTTACCGTGACTGCGTAACGTCAAACGAAACATTTCGGTCGCGTTCCCTACGAGAAATACCTGGTGGTACCTCACTCAGACACGTCGACGCCAATTAAACTTAACCACAATTGGCGAGCTAGCTGGCTAGCTAGCTCGCAGTATTCGTCTAACCAATACGCAACTGTCTCCAAATTGCAATGGACACTCGACGAACAACGACGTTTGTCACAGCATCCTTTCTCTTCCCTGACTTTGGTTTATTATCTTTATATATCATTTTTTTTTTTTTTTTTTTAATATAACATACGGGAACATATATATATGTAACGAAATATTACTATTTATATTTCGTCACCTTTACTAATGATTTAAATTGGCTGCTGTCTTACAGTTATGACGCGCAGGCGTATTAGGCTTAGAAAGATTCGGGAACGCTAATAACGGGACAAAAGATATAGAAACGTTTAGGAGTTTGTTAAACAGAGACGATTAGAGTTCAAATTGCGAAGCCAGTAATAAGACAATAAAATAAGAGTGAATATTAGCTGTAAATGTTGTTTCTCTTATTTGCAGGTAATGCAACTAATGTACATAGTGTAGTTTTAAGTGTAATTTGTATTTGTACAATGTAAAGCAATGCAGATAATGTAGTTTAGTGTAAATAATATTAATAAAATAATCGAGAGAGACTCTTATTTGCAGAAACTCAAGGCAGTTATATTTCCAAGATATAATCCTTATAAAAACTCTATAAAATATACCTTATATAATATATATTATATATTTTATTATATATTTTATATATATTAAATAAATAATATTATAAAAATAATTTTATATAATTATTATAATAAATTAATATTAATAAATAATTTTATAATAAATTAATATTAATAAATAATAATAATTAAATATATTTTATTATATATATATGATTTTGTGTAGATATACACGTATGTATATAGGTGAAACAGCAACTCCAGTTTATATAAGCACGATGAGATCGATGCTATGTTTCCATATGAGAGAGAAAGAGATAGATAGAGAGAGAGAGAGAGAGAGAGAGAGAGAATGTATGTCTATCCGATCGCGAACGTTGAATACAAGATCAGATGATTGCGATCCGATCGATTTTGCACGGTCATTGGGGTTCACCCTGAAGTGAAAGCCGTTCATCAAAATGGCCTGTGTGCAATGCAACTAGCTACGATGAGTGTACAAAAAGAGTCAACTGGGATGATGATGATGATGAGATAGCTTGGAGAACTGGTTCGGCTTGGTTGGTTATCAGAACTCTTTTTAATAATGTCCAACGACGATGATGACAACAAGTAGGAACGGCGTTAGCTTGAAGAGATTAGAGTGGTGTGTCGCGTAATGAGAAGAAGCCAATTCGTTGATGCTCCAACACGATCGAGTATTATCAGACTCGAAACGAAACTAGACTCTATCTATCTATTTTTTCTTTTTGTTTCCTTCTTATTTTTTGTACCCCTAGGCTACTAATAATAACGTTCGTCCTCGATTCAGGTCGACCTGAATTTTTGTTCTTTCTCAATCAGTTGATCTTCGATCAACAAGGAAAAAAATCTTAAATCGCGCGTTATCTTATTTAAGTATATTTTTGAAGTTATACTTCTTTTGGCGCGTTGGGGAAAATGTAATGGGGAGTGATTTTGTTCCGAGCGTCTGGAAAAACGACACCATGAAGTTTGTCAGTATTTACGACGCGCGGCAAAGCGATTTCAAGTATACGGCATGAAGTTGTCTTCTCTTCTTCTTCCCCTTTTTTTCTCAAGCGGGTCACCCATCCAAATACTAATCGTACTCAGCGCTGCTTTACTTAAATGATCGAACGAGAACTAATGCTGTAACCGCGCCATGGCTGTTGACGTGTGAAGTAATTCGATATATATCTCTTATATTTAGTGTGGACTGATATCTATATTTTGATATTTTCTTTTCTTTTTTTTATTCTTTCTTATATATATAATAATAATTATTCTTTTTTTTAAGTTATTCTTTTTCTTTGAAGTTTTTTTTTTAAGTTATTTTTGAGGTTATTGAGGTTATATTCGTTTTGGTACGGCAAAGAAGTATAACTTCTTACGTGCGTATATAAGTACAAACACCAGTTTTTTTTATTCTTTCTTATATATATATATAATAATTATTTTTTTCTTTAGGTTATTTTTTTTTTGAAGTTTTTTTGAAGTTATTTTTGAGGTTATTGAGGTTATATTCGTTTTGGTACGGCAAAGAAGTATAACTTCTTACGTGCGTACATAAGTACACACACCAGTTTTTTTTTTTTACTAGTAACACCTAGATATTTATAGGATATTCAAAATTTCCCTAAGAGCAGAGAATCCGTGAAATATTTACGACTTTCGAGCTAGCACGAGTATTAGTATATCCATCGGATATCCAATTTCCGCCGTGTTATCCAAAATCCAAGGCAATAACTTCTGCGCGATATCCGCGGGTGTGTGTTACGTCAAACCCACCCCCACCCCACCCCCTCCAACCCCCTACCCGCGCATACGTATTTCGTAGATTTTCACCGAATATTAATTGCAATCCCCCCCCTGGCTCATATTGTTTTATACCCGACGTTTCAAATAACGACGATCAGTAAAAAGCGAACAATTAAATAACGTCGAATAATGAAATAGAAAATGTTTCTGTTCATTCAAAGATTATCCGGATAAGTGCTATGCCGGCGCATAGACTGCGACTGAAATCCTTTTATTTTCATCATTTATTAGATTATCGTCTTTTGTGCTTGGCTTGCATTTAAAATAATAAAAAACAACAAAAGAAAAAGAACAAAGTAATGCAGCATTAAAAAATACAGAATTAATATTTGTAATATATATTTATTCACAAAGTATTCATTTTATATATTTATTATTTTATATACGTATGAGATAAGATTAGAATTAAAAATACGAATATATTGATTCTTTTAATACTAGTATTTAAAAAATACAGAAATATTTGTAATATTCATAAAATATTCATTTTATATATTTATTATTTTATACGTATGATATAAGATTAGAATGAAAAATAAGAATATTGATTCTTTTAATATTAGTATTTAAAAAATACAGAAATAAAAAATACAGAAATATTTGTAATATATTTATTCACAAAATATTCATTTTATGTATTTATTATTTTATATATGTATGAGATAAGATTAGAATGAAAAATAAGAATATTAATTCTTTTAATATTAGTATTTAAAAAATACAGAAATAAAAAATACAGAAATATTTGTAATATATTTATTTACAAAATATTCATTTTATGTATTTATTATTTTATATATGTATGAGATAAGATTAGAATGAAAAATAAGAATATTAATTCTTTTAATATTAGTATTTAAAAAATACAGAAGTAAAAAATACAGAAATATTTGTAATATATTTATTCATAAAAAATATTCATTTTATGTATTTATTATTTTATATATGTATCACATAAGATTAGAATGAAATTAGGAATATTGATTCTTTTAATACTAGTATTTTTAGAAACAAACATACTTTTTAAATAAAACTCGATAATAATTTTCTATTCAATTAAACCAAATAAAAATAGCCGAGATATTCAGACATCCAATCGTAGATAACTCACCCAATAAATTATTGTACGATTTACCCGTCAAATTTCCTACATATAACTAAATATATACTCGTAAAATATATCCGTACATGACTACCTCCTAACAAATGTAGATCAAAATCCCTAAATGTACAAAAAACGAGAAGAAGAAGAAGAAAAAGAAAAAGAAGAAGAAGAAGAAAACAAAACTGACATACTTTAGTCGATAAATCTTCGTTACCCGGACACATTTATCCACAGTTAGAAAGGACAAGATGATTACGTCATCCGAAATCCAGAAGGACTTGTGACTGGACTCAATCTCTCCCTCTCCCTCTCCCTCACTCACTCACTCACTCACTCACTTCCCAGATAGATAGAAAAGGAACGATGATCTAACCACAAATCCATCTTCCAATAAGAGCAGCTAATGACTATGTTCAGCACGTTCGGCACATCCCACCGTCTTTACTCTGATCTAATACGTCGTGCATTGGTGTGCATCAACGTTAGTTGCTTGCTCGGTAGGTTTAGTCATCAAATATATAGATATATATCAAGAAGAAAGTAAGTAAGTAAGTAAATAAGTAAGTAAGTAAGTAAGTAAGTAAGTAAGTAAGTAAGTAAGTAACTGTGCGTTTCGATGTTATAAAGCAGAAAGCGTCACTATGCGATACGATGCAATGCAATGCAATGGCAATGCAATGAGACACGAGGAAGAAGAAGAAGAAGAAGTAGAAGAAGAAGAACACGAGGGGACTGATGGTTTTGCAGTGGGAATCTTAGAAAGATCGTTTAGGTAAGATGCGCGCGTAAATGTAAACGGGACTTTCCCTCATCCCATAGCGTGTTATCCGAGGAGGACATCTCAAGTTTCAGAGAGTAGAACAAACGGCACGTCGTGTACACGTCTACTGACAACCCTATAGAAACTGCAAGTCGGTTCTTGAGAGTTAATGAATGGGATAGGGTTGGTATAGAGTTGGTGGAGGATACCAGAGCTAAAGAGGAACAAGGAGAGTGAATAGAGAAAGAGAGAAAGAGATGAGAAGATAGAAATATAGAATGAGAAAGAGAGAATCCAATGGGCAGAACTCAAAGACTGGCTGACTGGCTGGCTGGTTGGTTGGTTGGTTGGTTGGTTGGTTGGTTGGGTTGACTCGTTATTCGATTTCCTCTTACTTCGTCGGTATTCTAGGAACCATCTCGCGAGATTCGATGACACCGCAAAGGCACGTACGTAACTGGCCTCCGTCTTGGACTTTAAAAAGCAACCACGGTTGACCTGGATTCCTTTTCTATTCCCCTCTCTCTCTTTCTCTGTTTCTATCTCTGTCTCTCTCATTTTCAAGCTAAAACGTTTCTCGTGACGAGTCTAGTTTCAAAGATGTAAACCTTTCGCGACTGACCAAACTGTGGTGTTTAAGGGTCGTTAAAACGTCGGACAGATTCGAATCTTTACGTAGCTTTCTCTCTCTCTCTCTCTTTCTTTGCTTATTTAGGTTTTATTTTCTTTTTCTTTTTAATTGTTATCTCTACTTTAACGATCTTATTTTCCTCTTTCTCTCTTTTCTTTTTCTGGGTTTGTTTTACCCTTCTTTAAATACCACTAGAGGAAGAAGTTTCTTCTTTACGTATCTTTTACGCTTCGTATTAAAATATAAATGTGTATATGTGTGTGTCTGTGTGTGTATTTGCGTATGTGAAATACACTTTGCCGTTTAAATGGCCGGATAAATTGAACTTGAAATTCGTATCGCAAATCGGAATATATTTGACTAATAATACATAAAATATATTCGTTCAATTGAATTTCCGTTTTTCAAAGTGGCTATTGAAAAATAGAAAATAAAAAAGAAAAAGAAAAAAAAAATGAAACAATAGAAAAAGTCAGAAGTAATGGGGTAGTACCAAATCAATGAGAGGAATATTTGAAGAGAAAAAAAAAAAAAAAAGCAAAAAAAATGTCAAAGTACGAATATCACAAATTAAATTGGTAATTTAAAAAAAAAAAATGTCAAAGTACGAATATCACAGATTAAATCTGTAATTTAAAAAAAAAAAAAAAAAAAGAAAAAAATAGGTCCGTCTTCTCACAAAAAAATATATGGTCGTCACATTTTCTACTTCATCTTTTATATCATTTCTTTTTCCTTTTTTTTTAATTTTGTTTTTCGTTCAATTAACCGAATACAACGGCTACTCCGGAACACTCTTAACGCGTTGAACTCGAGAGCTGTTCGAGATATTGATTAAGGTAATTACGATCGGGTGATTTCGCAGCAAACAAAATCCCCTAACTTTTTCCTCTCACTCTCTCACTCTCTTGTTTTCTTTCTTTCTCTTTTTGTTCCATCTTTTTCTTTTGTCCAGCATCCTTTCCATCCATCCATCTATCTATCCATCCAAACACCTACCCACCCACTCAACCCATCTATCCATCCATCCATCCATTCATTCATTTATCCTCGGGCCACTCATTCTTCTCTCTCTCTCTTTCTCTTTTCAATGCTTCAACAAACCCGTCGTCATTTTTTATTATAATAAGGCAAAGTAACGTCGAGAGCACCGAGTGAACGGGGATTTTAATCTGCATCGGATTATACCATCAAAGGACGATGCATCTCGTTACGTCGAAGCCGCGCGATAAACTACGTTCACTGCTTCCTCTTCCCACCCCCCACACTCACCCCCTTTCAAACATTTCCACCCCTCCCCATCCACCACCATTCTCATCCTGTTTCCTCCTTCACGTCAGAACGGCAGTTGATGTTTCTAGGACGAAATTGTAAGCAGAAAAGCTTTTCGATTTCATTAACACTCTCAAAGGCACTTCTTCTATTAAAAAAAGAAGAAACTCACCCCATCCCACCCCTAAAAAAAAAAGAGGATTGGTTGAAGGGAGATGGGTGCAATAATATTAGAGGAATGAGAAACTCGTAACAAAAGTTATTTGTCACGTTGAGGAAAGTTGCCAATTATGGGCACCAGGTTATCCTAATTCAGGGACACACCTATTTACATTCTAAATACTGCACTCCAATATCGATAATGAATGCACATACATACATACACATATACACACACACACAGATACGATCTAATGAAAAGTTTTATCTATAAATTACTTTGTAAAATGGCTGTCATTATTTTTCACACATACACACACACACACATTGGACACGTTTTTTTATCAAACATTTTTATAAAACGATAAGTTTCTTACAAAGTATGATTAAATATTAATATTTTTTTTATTTTTTTGTTTCATAAATCAGTATAATTTGAAAGTTTGAAATTTAATTGGTGTTATACGTCGTTGTAATTGAAATATTAATAATAAATAATTTTTGATGCAAAAATATAATTAAAAATTGTTTTCTTATATATATATATTTCGTTGAAGCAAGCGTTATAAATAAATTTGAAAAAATATAATCCTGTTGGTAATATAAAGAAATGAATAAAAAAAATAAATTAAATTCTACATTTTCACTTCCAACTTCTTATAATTTTTTCTCGGTAGCTGTTTTTTATAATTAACAGAGTCTCAGTGGGTTTCTTTAAATAAATAAGTAAACTAGGAAAAAAGGGAAGATGAAATAAAAATAAAAGCTAGAAGTCATTTCCGTTTTAAGCTTAATATACTGATTGCATAATTAAGAATTCAACGTTTTTCAAATTAGCGTGCGTCTGGTAAACACTATTTGTGGAAGTGCTATGTTGTAAATATTTGTGTAAATAATTTTGATTTTTCCCGCATAAGAAGTAATTAAGATTATGATCAATTAGTATACTTTCATTCCTATATTTATTAATCTCTTTTTATTTGTTCTTATTGTTTGACAAATTAGGAAATAAAAAAAATTACAACTGATCAATATACAACTTCTAATAATTTTTAAGGATGGATACAGTTCATAAATCCAACACTTATATTAATAATTTATAAAGAAAGGGTATTTAATAAATATTAGGTTGGTACAAAAATAATGGCCGTTTCCAAATATGAAATCCGTTTTGCAAACGATTATTATTTTGCACCAACCTAATTAATTATTTAATTAATTTAATAATTATTATTATATTATATATTAATTTAATTAATATATTAATTAATAAATTAAATATAATTGATGGAATTATTCATTTTATATTTATTATTGATATGTTATTTAATTTGTAAAAACAATTGATTTTTATTTTATTAAATAATAAACAAATAAAAATTATTGAAAATCTATATAGTGAAAAATATATTAAAATGTATTCATTTCCTTCGATTAAGTAACAATTATTTTTATACTCTAATGAATTCTCTTTATATTTTAGGTTTATTAAACATGTATGAATTGATTTATACACTACATACTTATTAACGTACTTTAAATAATAAATAATTTTGATAGAATTTTGATATAATATTCTATTAAATAAAAAGTTTACAACCCGAAGTCATCACTGCGCAGGAACATAAAAACAAATATATATTCGTTTAAACAATTACGTAAAAATTAAAATATTCGAAAATCAGAACGTTCTATAATCCTTAATTCTATTTATTATAAATATATATTTCAATTATATTTCAATCGCGTTTGATTTGAATTGAAACATCATATAATCGTATTATAAATCACATATCGTTGATTCCTATACGATTTGATTACTCGACTTGGAATTTAATACTTCGAATTATATGCTATTATTCGTATAAACGTAATTGAAAGCAGAAAACTAACTTTCTTACTTTCATTAATACTTTCAAAGTAAACAGCACGTATACGTATAATTTCAAGTCAAACAGATAAAGAAGAAAAAAAAAAGTATTCTCGAATATTTTCGAACGTTTAACTCGAGTTTTCGAGACTCGAAAGTTATTATTTACGTATTATGCAGACATTGGAGAAAAAAAATCATTATAAAACTTTGGTAGACATAATAAAAATAACCATACGCTTTCGATATAATATTAAAAAAGAAAATCTATTGACTTTATTAACTTTAACTTGTGGAAATGTCTGTAAAAAAAAAAAAAAAAGAAGAAGCAAAAAATTATACGTTGCCTTATTTGTGAAATGCATTCTTCGCGAAGTTTCTTCTCGTTAAACTGAGAATTTTTTTGACACGCGTTAAACTTTTACAATACGTTCTTTTTATAATAAGAAAAAAAATATTGCAAACGCTTTATGAGAGTATCGATATTAAAAGAATAATAATAATAATAATAACTGATTTAAAAAATAGAAGAAAAATTTGGCGTCAATTTAGACATTAAAAGAGGTAGTTTGAAAGCTAATAAAATTTTGTATTTCACTCTTTGTCAGATCCTACAGTTATATCTGTTTGGAAATTTTTTTTTTTTTAAATGCCATTCACTGTGTATATAATACATCATAGTAAAAGTAATAAAAATTCGCTTGAATCCACGTTTTTAATATTGCCTTAATTGAGGAGGAGTTATTCAGAATGGAAAGCTTTGAAATGTACAGATCGTATGAATCACACTTTCATGAAACAAAAGTGAAAATATTTGATCGCGTTATTAAAAGGAATTAGCAATGAAAAATATTCATTAGACTTCACGTGCACACATATACACAAACACACACACACACAGAGTGTTTTTAATATTATTTATAATTATTACAATTAATTTATAACAAATCGATATCATTAACACGTAAATTGTGATTCGCTCTAGTTGTTTCTAAGTAATTTATTCCTACAAACGGAATTGGATGCAGAAAAGCATTTTATACATATGCTAACTAACACATTCTCCAAATTCCTACTTCTAATGAAACAAAGAAAGCGAGAGAATAGAGAATGAGAGAATAAATGACTTTAACAAAAGTTATTATTCTCGTAGATGTACTATCCAAACTAGTATATTATTTATTTTCCTAGAATAAGTCAAATACTTATTACAAATTCCACGTATTAATTCGAACACACCATCATTTTATTACCTTTTCAAATCCGATATTCGTTGATATTCAAATAAATATAAACGCAAACTATTTTTTGAATAATTATTCGTAATACGAAATTGTAAGCATAAAAGCTTTTTACGCTAGTTACGAATACTAACATTCTCAAAGTTCCTATTTCAAATGAAACAAAAAGAGAGAGAAAAAAAAAAAATAAAAGAAAATTAAATATACGACTTTGTAAAACAACATTTATTCGTCTAACAATATTATTCAAAGTACGAAAAAAACTGGTGTGTGTACTTATGTACGCACATAAGAAGTTATACTTCTTTACCGTACCAAAACGAATATAACCTCAATAACCTCAAAAATAACTTCAAAAAAAACTTCAAAGAAAAAATAACTTAAAAAAAAAATTATTATTATTATTATATATATATAAGAAAGAATAAAAAAGAGGAAAAGAAAATATCAAAATATAGATATCAGTCCACACTAAGTATAAGAGAGATATATCGAATTACTTCACGCGTCAACAGCCATGGCGCGGTTACAGCATTAGTTCTCGTTCGATCATTTAAGTAAAGCAGCGCTGAGTACGATTATTATTTGGATGGGTGACCCGCTTGAGAAAAAAAAGGGGAAAAAGAAGAGAAGACAACTTCATGGTGTCGTTTTTCCAGACGCTCGGAACAAAATCACTCCCCATTACATTTTTCCCAACGCGCTAAAAGAAGTAAAACTTTATAAAAAAAAAACGTATTCATTGTCGTGAAAAATAAAATGAATAAATAATGACAAGTACTAATATTACACTGGGTAGTGTCTTGTGTATTATTAATTAGAAAATCGCTTCATCAACGGGGTGCAGAGCACGTTGCAACAAATCGTGCACCCCGTTGTGATGCGGCAATTGATTTGCAGAAACGTTTCGCAACGTATCGTCATTGTACTTTGCGAGAGATAAACATGCGTTTGTAACCCGTTCGCTATTCAATGTGAATAGCAACCCGAATTGAATCATTATCCTTCCTCCTTCCGGATTTCCCCTCCTCCTCTTTTCGAATCTCATCGGTTCAATACTTGCACAAGTGCAAACGTTTGTTGAATCTATCTATCTCATTCTCTCTTTCTTCTATTGCTTGCAAATTTTCAATTATTTTCGCCAATTACCACCACCAAGTGAAGATTTTACATCTAGTGATTTAGTATATTATTATATTCTTCGCTATAATATACAGTAATTCTAATTTCAAACAACAGGAACAACTCTTGACTCCTGTTTTCGTTTAAATTGGTTGAAAAAAAAAAGGGTCTTGTATAACACTGTATACAAATGTCCCATCTAATTAGACCAGCTTAACCTTTATCACGCTAGGAATATAATACCATGTTTGCAAGCCGACTCTGAATAAATTGAATAAATTTAAACTGCACGAATATATGGAAGGTGTTGTATATAAATATTATTATAAATAGTTATTTATTAATAAAAATATTTTGCTCGAATAATACAGCATTATTGCTAATTGGAATAATAAGGGATTAAATATATTATTACTATTATTATTATTATTAATAAAAGTGTAATTTTTTTGTTTTAGTTAGAAATATATTCATTGAATCGTTTAAAAATAGAATTAAAAGTTACAAGAAATTCTATTATAATCTTTCTGCAAATGGATTCGTATATAAAATTGCACGTATAATTCTTACTGTAAATAAAATCAAATGAACTTTATGAACTAGCCTATTTCTTAGCGTTTAAATTCAATGTTTTTTCTTGGTAACACATATCACAACCCTTCAAGAAAGTATGTAATGTGGTAAGAAAGTCGTTTTAAACGAGTGTGTAAAACGATTGTGTTGAAACGTAGTATCGTATACGTTTTCCTTCCCCTTCCCACAGCCCCTCCCTGTTCCTCCCTCTTCCTCTCTCGTGAATTTTGCTTCTACGGTTACGGAACGAGTGCAATATTTCACAGGAGTCCAAGAACAATACCAAAGGTGCAAGCACACGGTGGTCCACACGGCCAACAAAGGAAAGAAAATAATACGCGAGGGTCGACAGTAATACTAGAAGGAAAGTTGCAAGTACGTATAGAAGAACAACTAACACCAACATCATCGACACTACGGTCAGTTACAACATTACATTACCCAGCTGCAGCTTACAAAAACGAAAAGACTGCGGGACCACCTTACGATCCAATAAACTTTTTACGTTTTTCCTTTTCGCTTATGCAATTTCGATTTGGCTTTCACGTTTGAAGTCGAATCAAGAATTCGCGAGTTAATCGAGCGAACGAAGTTACAACCTCGCGCGTTATAACTTTCTCACCGTTTTCTATTCCCAATCCCCTTTTTCCTTTTCCTTTATCGTATTTGTCCCTTAAAAACGCAAACTTTTTTAACGTCTAATCGTAAACTCGAAAATTATAGGAGAATAACTTGTAAGAATAATAACGGTGTTACTTAAAAACTGATTTTGTAAACTGGCAAAGGGGGGGGGGCGTTTAGTGTTACTTTTTAAATACAAATAAATAAACAAATCATATAGCATAATGTGTTTTAACTTCTTGAAATCATATTTTTGTGTCTGTGTGTATGTGTGTGTGTAGGGATGCACATTGATACTTCTGTCAAATGAAATTGCACATTTTCCTTAATGCAATCATAAATTTTTATTTTAACCAATTGATCTTTTTTATTATTCTTCCTTTTATTATTTTTTATACTACTTCTTTTTTATAGTAATCCAAAAGTCGTAAGAATGAAAGTTACTTTACAAGACATTCGACATTTTATATCGTTAACTTAGGATTCGTGAAAAAATTGGGCCGTTGGACTGACTGGACCGGGACTCGAACCCGGATCTTCATTTTCCGCTTTCCGGGCGACTGCTCTTTAACCATTGAGCTATCCAGGGCCCACCGTCCAATCTCCTCACGAACGCCTATTTAAGTTTGGCTTGGAGGCGCTCGCAACCCACATTTATATAAAATAAGATAGGAATACTTGGATAGAAAAATTTGAACGATCAAAATATAGTCACAAATTTAACTTCACTTTTATAATAATATGATAGAATAAAAAAGAATGATGACCAACTGAGAAAAGGTGAAAAAAAAAAAAACTACGAATGTAAGAGAAGGAAAAGTTTAGATTATTTTTTAGATACTGTCGAAAGAGAGTATCAGCCCAAAAAAAAAAATATATAAGTTAGATATACTCGCGGAATGGATTTCGGAAAAGGCGGAAGAACGTTAACCGCAATAAATCTTCTCATGCTGGACAATAAATCCCTTTCTTCCGTCCATTATTGAAAAACGCACATATTTCCGTACCTTCTTCACCAGCAGAAGAAGCACTCTTCTAGTACAATACTTTATGCAAGACACAGATGGATGGACTGAGAATATAGATGATCGAAGGAAAGAGAGAACAGTGGATTGAAGAAGGGGGTTGAGGGAAAGGGGTTTTCTTTTTTTTGACTGGTTTTGAGAGAGTACGGAAATAAAAGATCAAGAAATTTCATCTACCGTATTTCGTATTATCTATTTTGTTTGCCTTATAGTTTTTTTGTTTATGAAAAACACATACACGCTCACACACATATATGTATTTATATACATATACAGTAGGATTATTTATAATACGGAATAAAAATTGCGTCCCTGATTTCGTGTAATGCGATTCAAAAGTTACTGACAAATATTCATTCTCATTTCTGACTTGAAAATACGTGCGTCAGGGTTGGGTTGTTAATTCTCTTGTGATAAGGAAGGGTTGTGTTCGTGTTATGGAACAGTTATTTCCCTGCAGAATTAGTTGTATTATTTTAAAAAAGAAATTTATATATATATATGTATTATGTATATTATTGTTTCATGTATATTAATACATAATTAATAGATATTAATATGATATATAATGATCGATTATAAGATAAGATAATTCTTTTTCACCATATTTAATGTCAAAAATAAGAAATAATATTTTCCAGTTATGACTCCAAAGATTTTTAGAAAAGATAAACTTACAATAAAAAGAATATTTATATCAGTAAAAGAAAAATTAGAAAATTATTGTTCGATTGATATCTGATAAATTTAACATCTATTTGTAAGAAATTAAATATAAAATAATCAATAATTTATACAATTAGGAAGACATGATTTTTCTTAGGCTGTAACATGTTCCTTAAAAATTATTTCTATCATTAAATGAAAAATTAGAAAATTATTGTTCGATTGATATCTGATAAATTTAACATTCCTTTGCAAGAATTTTAATATTAAATAAATCAATAATTTATACAATTAGGAAAATATGATTTTTTTTTAGGCTGTAACATGTTCCTAAAAAATTATTTCTATTATTAGAAGAAAAATTAGAGAATTCTTGTTCGATTGAAATCTGATAAATTTAATATCTCTTTGTAAGAAATTAAATATAAAATAAATCAACAATTCGTACACAATCAGGAAATCATTAATTTCTTTAGTCTACAACATTTTGCTTATTAATTATTTCTATCATTAGAAGAAAAATTAGAAAATTATTGTTCGATTGAAATCTGACAAATTTAACATCTCTTTACAAGAAATTAAAAAAAAAAATAAATTAAAAAATAAATCAACAATTCGTTCAATTAGGAAATCATGAATTTCTTTAGTCTACACTATTTTTTGGTTATTAATTATTTATTTAGTTATAGTTTCTTGTATTATCTTTCATTCGTATAACGCTGTACGTATATCTCCTGTTATAAAGAATCCTACTGTACATAAACATTACATAAACACACATACACACACACACATATATATAAAAGTATGATTCAAGTGGTTACCAATAGAAAATAAGAAACGCTACTGGCAAGTAGAAGATGTCGTCTATCGTATCGAAATACTATAACTCGTTTTCTTTTTCAAAAAGAAACGTCGTTTTTCTTTCTTCTTTTCATTCTTCTTTCCTATCGTCGTCCGATACTTTCCACGAGTTTTACACATCAAGACAAGAAAAATGACGTCTTGTGCACATAGTTGTGTGTTTGTGTAGTTACACATACGTCTTCCCTCTCCCCCCACCGTTCGATTTTCGTACGATGATGTAATAACGATGAAAGCTGAAGAACCCCCTTCTGTTTTTGTTTTTTTTTTCAAACATTCGTGCAATATCTGTACAAACAAACTGTACACACAAACATAAATATAAAAAGCATCGATCAGATCAGCTCGAAATTTATTAACGTATCGTAAATATGTCAATTCGATTCGACTTGAAGATCTCATCACGCCTCGTTTGACATTTATTCTAGCATGAAATGATTCTCCATTCTCTCAAATTTTACCTTTGGATTTGATCCTTTCGTACTTTTTATTCCAAATCTTTTTATGAGAAGAAGAAAGAAGAGA
The DNA here is from genome assembly GCF_010416935.1 of Polistes fuscatus. NCBI lineage: Eukaryota > Metazoa > Arthropoda > Insecta > Hymenoptera > Vespidae > Polistes > Polistes fuscatus. The sequence continues at coordinate 5,364,758 of NW_025113173.1, read as the reverse complement.
AAGAAGACTCGAAGAAACAAAGAACATTTTCAGATGTTTCCACGTGAAGGATAAAAAGGAAATCTTTTCTCTTCTCTTTGGTACGTTTAAAGAAGAAGACAAAAGAAAGAAAGAAGAAAAAAAGTACACCAGGTATAATAAATACTCGAGGATAATATTTTGTCAATTAAATTCCGTATAAACAAATGTTTATTATTTTATAAGTTATATTAATGGATAACAAATGGGTTCGGTTATCCAACGTGGTAATTGTTATTGTTAAATGCAATTAAACGATATACCCCTGTGTTCACGTAATTCATGTAGAATTTGGGATCAGTATTGTTTCTCAATTAAGTGTACGTGTATAGCTGATCAAACAGTAAACCACTGCAACCGAAAAGCATACTCTTCCTCTATCGTTAACACATCTCCAATGAATTTTCATTTTAACAAGCATGATCTGTATATATAAATGTATATCTGAATATTCCTCTTTGTTCATCGATTATATTCTATTTAATTGTTATTAAATATTTATATATAATAGAATTAATTTAATCATGTTTAATCGTATTTTGAATCTTTCGTGTATTTCCTAAATAATATAATACTTTTATTTGTTTATCATATATATTTTATAATTCAAAATAATAAGATTACAAATATGAGAATAAACATGTCGATGATGCTATTTTAACGTCGATAGAAAGTAATCATTAATTACAGTTACGTAATTTACTAAATTCTATATTAATGTATTTATTTCTCAATGTTTATATGTTTTTATTCATGAGATGGGTTCATTTGAATAGAAAATTTGATACAATCGTTTACTTTTATTTAAAACTGATATTTATGTCTATACTACGAACACACGTACAACACATTTAATTGGGTTGCTATAATATAAAAAAAAATGTGTGTAGTGTGTTTTCATACGTGATAGAAGTGAATCCTCTATTATTATGTGAAAAATAATGAATTGATTCGTACATACAGAAAATTTCCTCCAAAAATCATACAATGTTACGATTACTAATTTTTTTCTTACAAATTATTGAAATAGTGTGTATTCAGGATGAAGAAAATTGGAGAAATAAATACATTTATATGTAACTGTATAACTGTAAAATAGAAGAAGAATTTTTAGAATTTTTCTGATAGATAACTTTAGGATCGTATAACTTTGGTAACATTAATTGGATCTGACAACTTGACAACACATTTAATTGGGTTGCAATAATATAAAAAAAGTGTGTAGTGTGTTTTCATACGTGATAGAAGTGTATCTTCTATTATCACGTGAAAAATAATGAATTGATTCGTACATACAAAAATTTCCCCAAAAAATCGTACAACGTTACGATTACTAATTTTTTCTTACAAATTATTGAAATAGTGTGTATTCAGGATGAAGAAAATTGGAGAAATAAATACTGTAATATTAGAAATAGTAGAATAGAAGTAGAATAGAAGTAGAAATAATAATGTAACTGTATAACTGTAAAAATAGAAGAAGAATTTTTAGAATTTTTCTGATAGATAACTTTAGGATCGTATAACTTTGGTAACATTAATTGGATCTGGCAATAACTTGACAACAAATTTAATTGGGTTGCAATAATATAAAAAAAAAGTGTGTAGTGTGTTTTCATACGTGATAGAAGTGAATCTTCTATTATCACGTGAAAAATAATGAATTTATTCGTACATACAGAAAATTTCCTCCAAAATCGTACAACGTTACGATTATTAATTTTTTCTTACAAATTATTGAAATAGTGTGTATTCAGGATGAAGAAAATTGGAGAAATAAATACTGTAATATTAGAAATAGTAGAATAGAAGTAGAATAGAAGTAGAAATAATAATGTAACTGTATAACTGTAAAAATAGAAGAAGAATTTTTAGAATTTTTCTGATAGATAACTTTAGGATCGTATAACTTTGGTAACATTAATTGGATCTGGCAATAACTTGACAACAAATTTAATTGGGTTGCAATAATATAAAAAAAAGTGTGTAGTGTGTTTTCATACGTGATAGAAGTGAATCTTCTATTATCACGTGAAAAATAATGAATTTATTCGTACATACAGAAAATTTCCTCCAAAAATCGTACAACGTTACGATTATTAATTTTTTTCTTACAAATTATTGAAATAGTGTGTATTCAGGATGAAGAAAATTGGAGAAATAAATACTGTAATATTAGAAATAGTAGAATAGAAGTAGAATAGAAGTAGAAATAATAATGTAACTGTATAACTGTAAAAATAGAAGAAGAATTTTTAGAATTTTTCTGATAGATAACTTTAGGATCGTATAACTTTGGTAACATTAATTGGATCTGGCAATAACTTGACAACAAATTTAATTGGGTTGCAATAATATAAAAAAAAGTGTGTAGTGTGTTTTCATACGTGATAGAAGTGAATCTTCTATTATCACGTGAAAAATAATGAATTTATTCGTACATACAGAAAATTTCCTCCAAAATCGTACAACGTTACGATTATTAATTTTTTTCTTACAAATTATTGAAATAGTGTGTATTCAGGATGAAGAAAATTGCAGAAATAAATACATTATATATAACTGTATAACTGTAAAAATAGAAGAAGAATTTTTAGAATTTTTCTGATAGATAACTTTAGGATCGTATAACTTTGGTAACATTAATTGGATCTGGCAAAAACTTGGCCGAGTTTGAAATCTAAAATATCGTAGAATAATTAAAAAAGAATTTTGATATTTATATAATCAGTCGAAAGTTATTGTGTCGAGAAAACGAGGGTCGAGTCAAGATGAAATTCGATACATTTTTAGATTTTATTACGAAAACAAGAGAAGAGTATCGTTTAATCGATCCTTGTAAGAACCATAATTCATATCGATGCACCATAATTTATACCATGGATGAAGATATACGAAAGAATTTAAGAATAACCATAGTAATTGACGAGATACAAAATTTCACGACAAAATATAAAGTGAAAACTGCAGTATGCATCAACCAATTAACAATTAGCGTACAACTACTCACATTAGAAAAATATTTAAAAGTAAACATCTGTTTTGATACATAAATAATGATAAAATGATAAATAAATAATAAATAAATATGATAATATAATAATATATGATAATAGAAATATGATATATATAAATATAATATAATAATATAAAAAGAAAACGATAACCCTAAAGGTAATAAATTACCACCAACATGTTATTTAAACTGAACAACAACAACAACAAAATTTACCTAATGTCACGGACAAATTGTTAAGCAGAAAACGAATAAAATAATAATAAAAAAAAAGAAAAACTCTTTTACCTTAAAAATCCAAAAAAATTTTATCCTCGATTCAATATAATAAATAAATATATCTATATCTATCAATATTATATTTTTGATAAAATTCACTTGATAAAAATAAGAAAAAAAAAACAAACACGAGAAAACAAGGATTATCTATGTACTCAATAATTATGTAAATATTCGAAAATCGTGAGGAAAATACAAAAACTTAGTTCGACATGATAATGTTCGAATACACGAAAGATAAGTGAACATCTTCGAAGTGAATTCGACCCGTGGGATTGGGAAAGGAACAGCAAAACTAAGGAGGGATGGAACAGAAAAAAAACAAGAAAAAAAAAAAGAGAAAATAGAAAAAGAATAAGAAAATGAAAAAGAAAAAAAGAAGAAGAAAAAGAAGAAGAAGAAGGAAAGAAATTTGATTTCGAATCGTTTTGAAGGCGTAAGAAAACGCGATGCGACCGATAGATAGGACACACACACAGACACACACATACTCATCGTTTCGTTTTCCAACGAGAAAAAGGTACGTTACAAATTCGACGGATTTCGCTTAGGGACTTTTCAGACGTTTTCCAACCCCACAATTTTCCCTACTACTCTCTTTCGTCCTACATAAACCTTACGGAAAAGAATAAGAGTAAGAGAGACGGATAGATAGACAGAAACAGAGAGAGAGAGAGAGAGAAACATGCGCAAGCGCAAAGTATGAACACGAACACGAACACAAACACAAACACAAACACGAACACACGAACAGGAACAGGAACAGAAAACGAGAGACGGGGCTCTAATTTTCTCCGTCAGCCGTCGGCAAACCACGAAAGAATGTCAGGGGTGGATCTAGGGTGGATCTTTTTACCCCTTCCTCCTTTTTTCTCCCCCTTTCTCTTTCCCATCCCCCTTCCCCATACCCATCCCCCAATCCCAGTTGCCAGCATTTCGTACTTTTTTCTCAATTCCCTCTTGAGTTCTCTATAACGTGAGACGCGTGGTAGGTACGCCCTCATTTTCCAGCATTCGGTCAAAGAAGTATAATGAAACTGCAACGAAGAACGTTTTTTTTTTCCTTCTTTTTTTTTCTTTTTTTTCAATTTCTTCTCTTTTTTTCATTATTTTTTTTTATCACACAAAAAAGGAAAGAAAGATCTGCCCGATGTCTCCCCCCCTTTATTTTTTATCTCCGTTTTCTTCCCTCTTCTTTTTTGTTTTCTTTTTCTTAATTTCTCAATTATAAAAATGATCCCTTCAATACATTTTTTCTCTTCCTTTTTATCTTCTTTCATTGTCATTCTTTTTTTCTTATCACAAGAAAAGATCAAAAATGTTTCCTGTCATCTCTCTTTTATTTCTATTTTTTAATATTTATTATTATTATTGTTGTTGTTATTAGTTTTGTATCGTAAGTAAAATTTTCTCAATGATACCTGATTTTATTGAGAATCATTAAAAAGTTTTGTCGAATGTCAGCAACGATTTCCCGTTCAATCGTCTTCGGAAAGTAAATTTCGATGTAATTCCTATTAAACGAACTTCCCAACATCGACGAAGATAAAGAAGAAGCAGGAGGAGGAGGAGGAGGAGGAGGAGGAGGAGGAAAGGAGGAGGAGGAGGAAAGGAGGAGGAGGAGGAAAGGAGGAGGAGGAGGAGGAAAAGGAAGAGGAAGAGGAAAAGCAAGAGGAGGAGAAGGAAAAGGAGGAGGGGGAGAAGGAAGAGGATAAAAAAAGGATTTCGGTTTCGCGAGAACGAGCAAACACTGGAGGGGAATTACGCTCGCCGTTTGGTCGTATCGGATAATGAGATCCTATGGCATCATCCTATAGGATTATGGATAATGCATTGCCACCGGCAACACATCCTCATCCCACTCAGGAAACAGTAAAACTTACGTAAGAGTGTTTTTGAGCGGATGTCATTCTACTTTCTTCGAAGACTTTTCCCTTTATGAACATTGTTACGTCATAAAGCAGAATTTTTATAGGTTCATTATGCAAAGGAAAAAAAAAAATAAAGAGTAACTCATTTTAAATAATACGGTCCGACATTTTTCATCCTATTAATTTCGCAAATAATATTGTTCAAAATGAATTTGCTAGCTTTCGAGAAGAGGGTAATTTAATTTGTATTATAATTTTAATAAATGCTCAATTATTAAGATATAAAAATTATATAACTTTTTTTTTTATATGGGAATCGATATTTTAAGTTTAATTTTATTTATTCGAATCTAACGAGTATTTACAATCTAACTTTGTATTAATATTTAATAAACTTTTTTTTTTTAGTAGCTCGAAGCTAAACAATATTACAATACAATGTTGTATATCTATGAACAAAATCTTTAATTAATAAAATTAAAAATAGGAATGATTGTGTGTGCAATTTTAAAGATGTACAAACTATAAACGAGTATTCTACAAAAAATTGATTGATCAATTTATTATTAATCACATATTACACACATTAAATTAAATGTTCAGTTAATCTTTCACAATAGCATCTCCAATAATTGCAATTAAAATTAACTTTTCTTCTCAAAAAACATAGAAATTTATATTTGAAACAATTATTATAAAATATCAATACGATCGTAGATATTAAATCATATCATTTAAAAAAAGACACTTTGTGTGTGTTACACATAATTAAAAGCTTCATCATTTAGATAAACAATATCAAAACTTCAATAACATCAATGTTACAATTAATTTGATTAGATATCATTTTCACGATAAAATCAACTTCAATTTTAAGTTTCACTAATTTTTCGTAACGTAAAACTTAAGAAAATGTCGTTTTTTTTTATTATCATTATTATTATTTCTACATAGGAAAATAGTATTTTCGTGAAAAAGTTCGAAATTTAAGTAAAACGTAAACTGGACGTTTCATACAAGAACGATCAAGATTAATGTTCTTTCGCTTTCGAAATATTACACTCTCGCTTATCGAAAATCGATAATCGAATGGTAACGAAGAAGAAGAAGAAGAAGAAGAAGAAGAAGAAGAAGATCTCAACGTTTCCGTTCGAAGCAGATAGAACGAGAGACTCACGCGAAAGCATTCATCTGCGAACGAATCAATCTCCGTGGAATTTCCTCCATCTATTTTTTTTTCCTATTCCCCCTCCCCCACCCCCTGCCCTATCCCTTCTTCTACCCATTCCTCTACCCCTTCCCCGCCTCCCTTCCATATTCGTTTGCCCTATTAACCGAATTTCGAAAAAAAAAAGAAAAAAAGGAAAGAGATGATTTTCATACTTCATTTCAGCCAATAGAGAACGAAATATATGAACTACATTTTTTCCCCTCGAACCACTTGGGTTTATACTGTGTGTAACTTCTAAAAATATTTCAATACTAAAATATGATGAATTTTTTAGTTTCGTATTTTGTTTGTTTATGATGCAACTATTGCTAGTTATATTTCTTTTAGAATTAGGTTATTTATTAATCTTGGTATAAAGATTAATATAATTTATTTATAGTAATCTTATAATTTATTTAAAAATTTTAGGTATAAATATATTAAATTTTATATAATCAGTCAGCTGTGATTATACGAGTATAACTCGTCATGCGAAAAAAAAGTTTGTTATTTATTAGTTATTTTGTTTGTTTTTTGATTGTTTAATGAAATTTAAAATATAATTGTTAATTTTAGGGTAATGAAAATATTTGGAGACTATGTGTGACGAAATAAAATTAAAAAAAAAGAAAGATTATATAAATAAATGTAAATGGGATGTAAAGATTTTTAGAATTTTATTTTGTTTTAAAAACAAAATATTAATATTATTGTTTATTAAATTACATTAAATATCTCTGACAAATGAAACGTAATTCGAATATTTTGATGACAAATAATTTATGACATTATTTCATTGAATAATTTTAAATATGCAATATAGAAAATAAATGTTTAAAATATATTCTTTTTTTTACGGTTATCAAAATTAATAAAAGATCCATCGGTAAAAACAATAACCAGAATGATTTCTTTGCAAACAACCGAAATATGAAATCATAAGTTAAATCATATATCGCGTTGTCCGAATTTTTTTAGGACACACTGTGTACACATTCAACTGTTATTTTAGCAAAAAGGAAAGTTTTGTTTTCCGTTTGTAATTTTCTTAACTTATATTAAGGTATCTTTTATTAAATGTCTTATAAATTATGACACAACATCGTTATATTATTTTCTTATATATAGTTTCCCGTTCTACTTGAACCTCTGAACAAGTAGAAAAACTTTCATCAGAAAGATAAAACCAATCATACTTTTCCAAAGCTACACCGATAACTTATATAATCATGTAACTTAAATCAAGCAAGAAGAAACTTTTTCTTATGTAGATCATGGAAAATAAGTTATTACTCACCGGACTGTTATTAAGAGTGAATGACAGAAGTGCCGTTGGTCTTGATGCTGGTAAAGTACAATTTGCTCGTAGAGTATCACCAGGATCGTAACGTTCACGATCGGATACGATAAAGGGTTTGCCTTCTGGTAAAGCTGAAATGATAATCAAAATTATTATCAATCACATTCATGCTCAAAATTATTATCCAATCACATTCATGCTCAAAATTATTATCTAATCACATTCATGCTCAAAATTATTATCTAATCACATTCATGCTCAAAATTATTATCTCATCACATTCATGCTCAAAATTATTATCAATTGCATTCATGTTCCAAATTATTTGTACGTTTCATCGGTACATAAATTTAATATCTTTATTTCTTTCTTTCTCTCTGTGTTTGTATTTTCCTCTTTCATGTACACATATATTCTTAAAATTGTATTATTATATTACAAGAAGTATGAAACGTTTATAATAAATCTTCGATATATTTATTATTAATAATAATAAATTTATTTTCATTAGACTGTATTAAGCATTAATGTTATTTTTATTAACTTTATAATATAATTATTATATATTTAAAATATATATATTATAAAGTTACATTATATATACTGTTACATTATATATAACTGTTTAATTAAATATTAGAAACAATATTGGAAAGAAATGCAAATTAAATATTTAAGATTTAAAATTTTCCATAGTAAAATCGTTGTAGTATGTTATTATACTATTAAATATCTGTATCATTTTGTCTGTTTCATTCTCAGGCACACGTGCTCTTAAATCTCGCACTTATTGTCGCTTAGAATATCCCGCCGGTTGCAGAGAGTCTTCTCGGTTAGGGTAGCAAACACTGTAATCCCCATGGCACTTTCCACCTTGCTAGGAGAACTTATCCAATATTCGGGTGGCACTAAGAAACCTGTTAGGTTAGCTGTTTCGTATAAGGTACCCCTACCGTGTGCTAACTTATGCGTACGTAGCACCATCGGCACTCTTAGAAGATGATGGAAAAAGCAAGTCCCACCTAACATCACTTCTACCTCTTCTCGTTTGCGGTGGCACGTGAATTACCTACATGTATATATCTATCTAGATGTATATGTATATGTGAAGGTTTAAGTGTGTGTGTACTCGAATGTAATAGGCAAACAATGTTAAGTGGATCCTCTTCTCTCTATGATACAACGATCTATTCAGAATTATATGAATATTATATTGAGAAATAATCAAATTGCAATAATCAATACGCGTTTTATTTTTCTTATTTATTTTTTTTATAATAAATTAAATATTTATATTTTGTGAGAAAGATTTTTCTATTTAATATGTTCTCTGTTGACATGTAAGGATGAAAATAAATTCTGAAAGAAAAAGAATCCTAGAAATAGACAAAGAGGGGAATACCATGACCTTGTTTTATTTAACAATTAATTTAATTATTATTTTTCTTAAATTTCTTTTTAATTAAAATACATTAAATCCATATTAAAATGATGGAGTAAAATTCCACGTAAAGACACTTTATAAGGCACAAATTTTGACATATTTAAATAATTGAAACTTGTTATTAACAATTGAAGAATAAGATGTGTCGTAAAAGTAACACCTAATAATAAAAGATTTACGATAAATTTGTTTTTGAAGATAAAAAAAGAATACTGTAACACCCACGTCATTTCTCGTAAAACGATACGAATTAATTCCAACAGTTAATAATTAGTCAATGACAAAGTCACGTTGAAAAAACTAATTCCAATCAGATTATTAAAGTCATGCAAAGCGATTTATTTGGAAATTTAAACGATCTATTCAGAATTATATGAATATTATATCGAGAAATAATCAAAGTGCATTAATCAATACGCGTTTTATTTTTCTTATTTATTTTTTTTATAATAAATTAAATGTTTATATTTTATGAGAAAGATTTTTCAATTTAATATGTTCTCTGTTGACATGTAAGAATGAAAATAAATTCTGAAAGAAAGAGAATCCTGAAGAGAGACAAAGAGGGGAATACCATGACCTTGTTTTATTTAACAATTAATTTAATTATTATTTTTCCTAAATTTCTTTTCAATTAAAATACATTAAAAACTAATTAATCAATGACAAAGTCACGTTAGAAAAAGTAATTTCAATCAGATCATCAAAGTCGTGCAACGCCGATCTCTTAAAAAATGTGAGCTATGAGTGAAAAACTTTTCATAGAAAATTGATTTGAATCGATAAAATGAAAAGTAATAATGACAACAATCAAAATTCATTATTTTCTAAAATACTATTATATATTATATTATTATACAATGAAAATAGAAAAAGAATACGTTGAATAAATTTTTTTTAAATATAAAAATATCTATAATAATATTATCTAATATTATATAAAATATATGTATTGAATATATATATATATATATATATATATATATATATATATATATCTATATATATCTATTATATATATTATATATATATTATTATATTATACAATAAAAATAGAGAGAGAAAACGTTGAATAAATTTTCTTTAAATATAAAGTATCTACAATAATATTATATAATATTATATAAAATATGTATTGATATATATTACACATATATTATTATACAATAAAAATAGAAAGAGAACACATTGAATAAATTTATTGTTAATATAAAAGTATCTATAATAATATTATATAATATAAAATATGTATTGAATATATTACACATTATTATTATTATACAATAAAAATAGAAAGAGGACACGTTGTGAATAAATTTATTGTTAATATAAAGTATCTATAATAAACCAAGTTCTATTAGAGTTTAATGAAACATTATTGCTATCTATATTATCATTAATTACCCTAACGATCATTTCGTATTACGCCTTTCTCTCTCTCTCTCTCTCTCTCCGCCCCCCTCTCTCTCTACTTGCTATTAGATACGATATTAGAAGATATGCAAACTAAAGGATATGATTGCAAACTCCCATAGATTTGGCCTAGGGATACGATAAAGAGCTGATTCGCTTTACGATAGTACGATTAATCGAATACCAGTTACATCGGATAGGTTCCATCGGAATCGAGTTTGAGTCGAGCTTAGGATCGATCGTATCTACGATATGCTACTTCTCGCACGAAAGAGCACACGGACAACGACGACGACTACGACGACGATCCATTTCGAACGATGGAAATGGAATTTTTTTTTCTCCCCTACTTTCCTTCCCCCTCTCCTCTCTCACTCTACTCACCCATCTTCCCCCTTCATATGCCAGAAAGGACCCGATGCCCATACATTTTTCGATATCAAAGAATAGCGTGCGATTCGCCGAGCTAATGGAAACCCTTCCCCCCCCACCACCCCTCCTCTCTCCCTACCTCTCCCACCCCACCCTCCCCACCTAACCCCATCGTACATCTACTATTTTCACATGCATCGAAATATACCAAGTGAAATCGTTTTAAAGTCGGTTCAACAAACGTTATGCACTTTTCTCACTTTTTCTCTTTCTTCCTTTCTATTCATTCGTTTATTCTATCTATCTTTCTTTCTATCTATCTATTTTTTCTCTATTTATATCTATCTTATCTTATTTTTAGAAAAAAATTCTATTTTAACAAGTTTTTTCTTTTTCTTTTTTCTACTGTACTTTATTTTTTATTATTACAACACGAATGAATAAGTCCTACGTAAAAAAAGAATAGATAAAGTGCGAATAAAAATTGATTCGCAGCAAAGATAATCGGTCGTTCGATTTGGTAACGGTCCACCCACGTTTCTCGAAAGGTTTTATTATCGAGAACGAATTGTTGGAAAGTTTGAGAGTACTTTTCTTTTTTTTTTTTTATTGCAGATTCGAGTACAAGAGAACATCAATGTTCTATTATTTTTTCTGGAAAATTTAAGTCTCCCGTACAATCGAATAGAGAAACTTTTTTCTAATGGGGAAAAAAATCGTCTAAAGTGAAAATGATGATACCTTGTACTATTTCATTAAAAGTAAATATTTCTATTAAGATGTCACATATATTTTGTGTATATTTTTGATTATATTATTTAATTTATTTTACTTATTTATTCTATTATTTTCTATTATTCATCTTTATATTAAAATCGTAAGAAATATTGAAGACAAATTATAATATACGTTTCCAAGATTTTAAATTGTTGCATAATTTTTGTTTAATGAATAATGAAATATTTAATGATAATATCAAATAAATTGTTTAATGAAAAATAAATGAAACAATGATTATATGACGAAATGAAAATGTAACGAGTTATACCTTGACTGTCGAATAAAATTAATTCTTATAATTAATAACTATTGTTTTAATATTAATATAAAATATATAATTTCAATTATGTTTGTTCTAATTGAACTATATATGCGAATCAAAAAATATTGATTTCAATGTAATCGAAAGGATGAATAATGACAAATTAATTAAATTAATTAAATAAATAATAATAATACTTATGTACGCACGTAAGAAGTTATACTTCTTTGCCGTACCAAAACGAATATAACCTCAATAACCTCAAAAATAACTTCAAAAAAAACTTCAAAGAAAAAAAATAACTTAAAAAAAAAATAATTATTATTTTATATATATAAAAGAATAAAAAAAGAAAAAGAAAATATCAAAATATAGATATCAGTCCACACTAAATATAAGAGAGATATATCGAATTACTTCACGCGTCAACAGCCATGGCGCGGTTACAGCATTAGTTTTCGCTCGATCATTTAAGTAAAGCAGCGCTGAGTACGATTAGTATTTGGATGGGTGACCCGCTTGAGAAAAAGGGGAAAAGAAGAGAAGACAACTTTATGCCGTATACTTGAAATCTCTTTGCCGCGCGTTGTAAATACCGACAAACTTCATGGTGTCGTTTTTTCAGACGCTCGGAACAAAATCACTCCCCATTACATTTTCCCCAATGCGCCAAAAGAAGTATAACTTCAATATAACTTCAATAATATAAACACTGTCAGGAAATGAAACAGTATTGATCTATCCTTGTATCAAATTTGTTCTTGTTTCTTTTATACAATAATTTGCTTTCCTTTTCTTTCATTTCATCTTTTTTCTTTCTTCTTTTTTTTCTAAGAAATCGAACGGATTCTTTGTCTCTTTTTCATTCACTTTTTCTCTCCTTTTAGTTCACGCCCCTGTTAATCGGGATTCCAATTTGATTAAAAATTTGATTTCGCACCCATGCACACTCGTTCTTTCGTATCTCTCGGGTATCCTTTATCCATTGGGATCGTTGGAAAGTCGATATCACAGAGAAAAAGAGAAAAAGAAAAAGAGAGAAAGAGAGAGGGAGAGAGAGAGGAGAAGGACAGTATTCGAAGAAAATTGACATGCAGCTACGATTTTTCTCGTAACTCTGAGAAAACTTCTCCGAGAAGAGATTCGTTTACCTTGAGAACATTCGACGGTATTATCGTAAAATATGAAATTCATATCTCCAGCTAGCGTAGAAGAACGTTTCAGAGACCGTGCCACGAAAGATTCTTTTCGCTTCAATTCAAAAACGCTAATAAAAAAATCATCCAAATGGATATACTACGATTCCTGCCATTCATTGAAAATTTTTTCTATTTATGTTATTCGAAATTCATCAATGCAATTTTATCCGTTCGATTGCTTTTTTTATATACGAGGGTCGAATATTTTCATTAAAAATACATCGGAATGTTTTCATTCTTATATAAAAATATCATTTATTATTATTGTTTACGTTATAGTGAAAAGTAATTCCAATTTTTCGTTGGAAGATTTTATTTCACATTTTATTTTTCAGCAAAGTTTAATCACATTTATCGATATCACCTAATTATTTCTGTTAAAAATTTTAGAAAATCATTTTACGTTTTAAGTAATAGATATTTTCTACGTGATTTTAAACCTAATGATGTTTCTTCTTTCTTTTTTTGTCATAACATCAGAAATGGGGAAAATCAAAATCAGCATTTTCGTCGTATTTTTACTTTTTTTTTCTTTTTTTTTATTACCGTATGGGTAATATAATGCAGATAGAAGAAAATTATGTGCCGTTTATGGGGAGGATACGTTAAGTGAAAACCGGTGTCGAAATTGGTTTTCGATATCTCATTCTGATAATTTCAATTTAAAAGATGCACCAGGATCAGATCGTACAGTTGAAACGATAACGACAAAAAAAAAGAAAAAGAAAAGAACACTGATGAATGTTAATCGTCGTATAACAATGCGAGAAATAGCTGAGAGAAAAATCTGGATACTAATTATAACAAAAATATTCTTTTATTTGCCATTTAAAAAGAAAAAGAAAGAAAAAAGAGAATTACTTTCCGAAACAACTTAATATTATAATTTAGATAAAATATATTAAAAAAAATACTTTTTAATTTATAAAATAAATATCGATATCATCGGAGGATTCCTCGTGTTTGAAAATAATTTTCAAATGAAACGAAACAGAGAGAAAAAACATTATTCGTATTAACGCAAATATTTAGGTGACCTGTTTTTTAACCCGAAACAATGTGTACGAAAATATATATACAAATCTATATTTATAAAATAATAATAATAAAAAAAAAAGGAATTGGAGGGATAATAAAATACGTGTGTGCATTGATACGAAAATATTTCAAGCTAACAATCATTAGTATAATAAATATATATATATATATAAATATCGTTTTATCAGTATTTCACTAATACCGTGACATTTGGTAACATTTGAAATAGATAATAGGTCGGCAAAAAAATATTTATAGATCGTCGATAGTACGTGAATGTATTTTAACCAATGGGGGAAACGCGCGTTTTAGAATGGCAATTCGCTTTAACTCGCATAAACGAATTTACCCGAATTTTACGTACGATTCGATTGCGACGTTTTTACGGCACAGCTAATTTGCACCGCTTTAAAAGTATTTTCAGCCCGAACAAATTCGTTCTTGTTGAACGACGTATTATTGGTCGGATGCAAGAGCGTGACCCACCCAACTCTATCCGCAAATTTAAATAGGCACCGAACCAACACATACATGCAAAAGTCACCCCCCACCACCACCCACCACCCATCACCACTCGCGTGAAAATTTTCCAGGGTTATTTCAATGATTTTATTGTTCGATCCGTAACCAGTCAATCCGCAGCATCTCTTCGATCAATTCTATTTTTAATTGAAATAATTCCTAGTTTTGCTTATGCAACATTCGAACGACTATGACTTTTTGTTCACTCATCTAATGACTAATTTTTATTCATTCAATTCTATTAACAATTATCAACGTTTATTATATGAAAACGTAAATGTATTATTTCGCATTGGATGAAAATAATCATGAAATTTCATTGGTTTTTTGTTTTTTTTTCTTCCTTTTTATGCGAAATTCATGAATATTTATCATTTTCATTGTATTATCTACTTTGCGTTATTCTGTATGTATATATATATAGAACTTTTATTTATTCAAAAGTCTGATTACATTCTCGAAAAGTGTCCCCCAACTTCTTGTCGCACGTTCGGAAATTATGTAAAAGAAAATTCACTCGACTTTTCCTCTTGTATATCTTTCCCACTAACGAGAATAAGTTTTTACATTCCTTCTTTTTTTTTTCCATTTTTTTTTTGTTTTTTTTTTCTTCTTCTCTACGAACACACTTTAGAAAAAAATAGACGTCGACATTATTAATTTTTTTTTTAAATTCATATAATCTTCTTGTCATCTTGTCGAGTTGATTAATGTCAGAACCCGTCTTTCTCTTACTAACTTAAGAATTTCGAAATAAACGATTTTCTGTTTTTTTTTTAAATTTAAAAAAAAAGTTTAAAAAAAGTAGTGTTTAACAAAAATAATGCGAGATGTTATTAGTAGAGTATTTATTCCACGATAAAAATTATATAAAAATGTGTGTCATTTTAATGAATATTTTGATTTATAAATATTAAATAATTAAAATTAAAATATTAAGATTAACAAACTTAAATCATCTAGTTCGCAAGTTGTAATACTATTTGTTTTTTAAATTCTCAAGATTACGTAAAATGAAAATATAAAATAGATCAAAGAAAAAGTTTTACATTCGGACATCTGTTTCTGAGTTTCTTAATTAAAGTACTTCATGCAAAAATTTCTTCTAAACTAGGAAGTTAACCATTACGTATAATAATACAATACATATTAATTCTGTTATATATTTTAACTATGCGAATATATTTAAGTCTAATAATTCAATTGAAATTAAATAAAATTACTTAAAAATGTTCGATATTTTCTAATTAATTTTTACATGTGAAACAATGAAACCACAATAATAATATTTGATTCGACAAAGTGTTAAGTAGACACAAAAAATTATTATAAATTTTCTAGATTGCAATTGTGTGTACAGTAGCTAGTTCTACGAAACCCATGAAACGTATTCATTTTCCACCCCTTGAAATCTGTCTATAGATAGAAACAGAAGTAAACTTTTGCCCACGATTTGCCACTGTCTCGAACATAAAGCACGAGCTATCACGAGAAAACAATGCTGAAAGTGTATTCTATAACACTGGATGGTACCTGTCACAATGCACCCTAATCATTTAGCTTTACTCTTCCGTAAATTGTCGTCGTTAAACGGATTCGCAGAGATTTAATATCGATCCTTAAATAATAAACATGTAATTTTATACTTTATAATAAAATTTTACGAATTTTTTGAAGTTATACTTCTTTTGGCGCGTTAGGGAAAATGTAATGGGGAGTGATTTTGTTCCGAGCGTCTGGAAAAACGACACCATGAAGTTTGTCGGTATTTACGACGCGTGGCAAAGCGATTTCAAGTATACAGCATGAAGTTGTTTTCTTCTTCTTCCCCTTTTTTCTCAAGCGGGTCACCCATCCAAATACTAATCGTACTCAGCGCTGCTTTACTTAAATGATCGAGCAAGAACTAATGCTGTAACCGCGCCATAGCTGTTGACGCGTGAAGTAATTCGATATATCTCTCTTATATTTAGTGTGGACTGATATCTATATTTTGATATTTTCTTTTTCTTTTTTTTATTCTTTCTTATATATATATAATAATAATTATTTTTTTTTAAGTTATTTTTTTCTTTGAAGTTTTTTTTTGAAGTTATTTTTGAGGTTATTGAGGTTATATTCGTTTTGGTACGGCAAAGAAGTATAACTTTTTACGTGCGTACATAAGTACAACACACCAGTTTTTTTCAATTACAAAACATTCACTCGCAAATTATTGGCTAATCGAAAAAGTCATTTAGTTTTATGCAAAGAAATTTCTCGTTAGAAAAACCCAACCTTGCATATAAAACCTCAAAATTATTTGATATTCTAGTAATAGACATTTCCTACGTGATATCGAACCTTCTTTCGTGTTTTCCTCGGTTAAATAGTTTTTTTTTTTTTTTCTAGCATCGTATCAGAAATGGAAAATCAAGTCTCAGTATTTACGTTATTTTTACTTTTTTTATTATTACGAAATGCAGTTCAAGGGAAAACAAATTAGGTTATTATTTGAAAAATGCAGTACGTTTGAGTAGTCCTGTCGAAAAATTCAATTAATTTAAATTAAATTAAATTCAATTAGGGTAATATAAAATTCCGTTTTATTTTGATTTTTATGTTTAAAATTGAATATAAATGCTTTAATTTTGACTACTCTTTGGAATTGAACAAGTTTATTTCGAATCGAATCGTGGTACTAAAAGTTTGTCGACTCGTTAACATATTCAACTAGTTTTCAGGAGCCAATTTGTGATTCGGAATTCCTCGAAAAGTTTTTCACATTTGTTTAAAAATCGAATCACACAACTCTTAAAAGTTTAAATACAAGATCGGGACGGGAAAAATGATGTTCTTAATCTGAAATCGGGGTCTCGAAATATTGGCTGCTCGAAAATTTTTGATGACGCTGACACAAACTTTCATGATTTAAACTCGACCCCCTGGTATTCGGGGATACTCGTTAATTTCAGTTACCCTACTCTCCCCTCCCCTCCCCCGTCCTCTACCATTTTACTCCAATCCAAATGAAATTTTGTATGATTGATTCGTATGCACCTGTATTGTGCGATCAAATTCACGATTTTCCTTTCCCCTTCTCATTTCACTCGTAGAAAGAAAAAAAAAAAAAGGATCACAAATATAAAATTTCATTGGAGTTCAAATCAAAATGCTACGAATTAAATTATTAAAATTACAAACAAATTAAACCTTCTATAAATAACATTAAAAAATAAAAAAATAAAAAAAACAAATACGCTGCTTTGATTTTCAATTCGTAATGGAAAATATTTGTCTCGTACGATTAAACTCTCCCTCTCTCTCTCTCTCTTTCTCGTAAAAGTTATAAAATAACGAATATTATATTTCACAATGCAGATCAAAAAAAAGAAAATAGGAAACAATATTTCGTAGAAAATACCAAACAGTTGTGGTACAGAGAAGAAGAAAATTTCTTCGAGTTTACAAAGCTTTATATTCAAAAACACATAACGTGAACAAACATTAAAAGTAAATAAGAAGAAGAAAGGGTAGAAAACTAGTCGAGCATCGGGTAGGGGTATGATGCTGGGGAGAAAGGGATTTGGTTGGTTGAAGTTTGAGACACACAAACCTAGAACTGTCATAAATAGTAGAATTTCCAAAGTTTCGTCGATAGGTCTGACTCATGGGTATTATACGATGGAACGTTCGGGTTGAAACTCGTTAAACGCGATGGCGACGTTGGGGTTTCGATAGTAGTCGAGTAGTAGTCGAGTAGTAGTCGAGTAGTAGTGGCTGGACTAAGCGTAAAGAAGGAAAGAAAACAAAAAACAAAGAAAGGAAGGAAGAAGAAAGAAAAAGAAACAAATAAGACAGGAAAGGAGTATGAAAAAAAAAAAAGAAAGCAAAACTTATACGATCGTAAAGTTCATTCTTGGGGAAAGGAG
>NW_025113173.1:5321255-5345977 GCF_010416935.1 Polistes fuscatus | reverse complement strand
TCGAAACCCCAACGTCGCCATCGCGTTTTACGAGTTTCAACCGAACGTTCCATCGTATAATACCCATAGTCAGACCTATCGACGAAACTTTGGAACAATTCTACTATTTATGACAGTTCTAGGTTTGTGTGTCTCAACTTAAACCAACCAATCCCCTTCTTCCCAGCATCAACTACCCCACCCCTGCTCGACTAATGTTTCCTACCCTTTCTTCTTCTTATTTACTCTTAATGTTTGTTCACGTTATGTGTTTGTAATATAAGCTTTGATAACTCGAAAAATTTTCTTCTTCTGTACCACAACTGTTTGGTATTTTCTACGAAATATTGTTTCCTATTTCTTTTTTTTGATATCTGCATTGGGAAATATAAATTCGTTATTTTATAACTTTTACGAGAAAGAGAGAGAGAGAGAGGGAGAGTTTAATCGTACGAGACAAATATTTTCCATTACGAATTGAAAATCAAAGCAGCGTAGTTTTTTTTTTTTATTTTTTTATTTTTAATGTTATTTATATAGAAGGTTTAATTTGTTTGTAATTTTAATAATTTAATTCGTAGCATTTGATTTGAACTCCAATGAAATTTATATATTTTGTGATCCTTTTTTTTTTTTCTTTCTTCGTACGAGTGAAATGAGAAGGGGAAAGGAAAATAGTGAATTTGATCGCACAATACAGGTGCATACGAATCAATCATACAAAATTTCATTTGGATTGGAGTAAAATGGTAGAGGACGGGGGAGGGGGGGGGAGAGTAGGAGTAACTGAAATTAACGAGTATCCCCGAATACCGGGGGTCGAGTTTAAATCATGAAAGTTTGTGTCAGCGTCATAAACATTTTCGAGCAGCCAATATTTCGAGACCCCGATTTCAGATTGAACATCATTTTTCCCGTCCCGATCTTGTATTTAAACTTTAAGAGTTCTGTGATTCGATAGTTTTAAACAAATGTGAAAAATCTTTTTTCGAGGAATTCGAATCACAAATTGGCTCCTGAAAATAGTTGAATATGTTAACGAGTCGACAAACTTTTAGTACCACGATTCGATTCGAAATAAACTTGTTTAATTCCAAAGGTAGTCAAAATTAAAGCATTTATATTCAATTTTAAATATAAAAATCAAAATAAAACGGAATTTTATATTACCCTAATTGAATTCAATTTAATTTAAATTAATTGAATTTTTCGACAGGACTACTCAAACGTACTGCATTTTTCAAATCTAATAACCTAATTTTGTTTTCCCTTGAACTGCATTTCGTAATAATAAAAAAAAGTAAAAACATAACGTAAATACTGAGACCTTGATTTTCCATTTCTGATACGATGCTAGAAAAAAAAAAAAAACTATTTAACCGAGGAAAACACGAAAGAAGGTTCGATATCACGTAGGAAATGTCTATTACTAGAATATCAAATAATTTTGAGGTTTTATGCAAGGTTGGGTTTTTCTAACGAGAAATTTCTTTGCATAAAACTAAATGACTTTTTCGATTAGCCAATAATTTGAGTGAATGTTTTGTGAATTGAAAAAAACTGGTGTTTGTACTTATGTACGCACGTAAAAAGTTATACTTCTTTGCCGTACCAAAACGAATATAACCTCAATAACCTCAAAAATAACTTCAAAAAAAAACTTCAAAGAAAAAAAATAACTTAAAAAAAAATAATTATTATTATATATATAAGAAAGAATAAAAAAAAGAAAGAAAATATCAAAATATAGATATCAGTCCACACTAAATATAAGAGAGATATATCGAATTACTTCACGCGTCAACAGCTATGGCGCGGTTACAGCATTAGTTCTTGCTCGATCATTTAAGTAAAGCAGCGCTGAGTACGATTAGTATTTGGATGGGTGACCCGCTTGAGAAAAAAGGGGAAGAAGAAGAGAAGACAACTTCATGCTGTATACTTGAAATCGCTTTGCCGCGCGTCGTAAATACCGACAAACTTCATGGTGTCGTTTTTCCAGACGCTCGGAACAAAATCACTCCCCATTACATTTTCCCTAACGCACCAAAAGACTTCAAAAAATTCGTAAAATTTTATTATAAAGTATAAAATTACATGTTTATTATTTAAGGATCGATATTAAATCTCTGCGAATCCGTTTAACGACGACAATTTACGGAAGAGTAAAGCTAAATGATTAGGGTGCATTGTGACTGGTACCATCCAGTGTTATAGAATACACTTTCAGCATTGTTTTCTCGTGATAGCTCGTGCTTTATGTTCGAGACAGTGGCAAATCGTGGGCAAAAGTTTACTTCTGTTTCTATCTATAGACAGATTTCAAGGGATGGAAAATGAATACGTTTCATGGGTTCTCGTAGAACTAGCTACTGTACACACAATTGCAATCTAGAAAATTTATAATAATTTTTTGTGTCTACTTAACGCTTTGTCGAATCAAATATATTATTATTGTGGTTTCATTGTTTCACATGTAAAAATTAATTAGAAAATATCGAACATTTTTGAAGTAATTTTATTTAATTTCAATTGAATTATTAGACTTAAATATATTCGCATATTAAAATATATAACAGAATTAATATGTATTGTATTATTATACGTAATGGTTAACTTCCTAGTTTAGAAGAAATTTTTGCATGAAGTACTTTAATTAAGAAACTCAGAAACAGATGTCCGAATGTAAAACTTTTTCTTTGATCTATTTATATTTTCATTTTACGTAATCTTGAGAATTTAATAAAACAAATAGTATTACAACTTGCGAACTAGATGATTTAAGTTTGTTAATCTTAATATTTTAATTTTAATTATTTAATATTTATAAATCAAAATATTCATTAAAATGACACACATTTTTATATAATTTTATCGTGGAATAATACTCTACTAATAACATCTCGCATTATTTTGTTAAACTACTTTTTTTTAATTTTTTTTTAAATTTAAAAAAAAAACAGAAAATCGTTTATTTCGAAATTCTTAAGTTAGTAAGAGAAAGACGGGTTCTGACATTAATCAACTCGACAAGATGACAAGAAAGATTATAATGAATTTAAAAAAAAAAATTAATAATGTCGACGTCTATTTTTTTCTAAAGTGTGTTCGTAGAGAAGAAGAAAAAAAAACAAAAAAAAAATGGAAAAAAAAAGAAAGGAATGTAAAAACTTATTCTCGTTAGTGGGAAAGATATACAAGAGGAAAAGTCGAGTGAATTTTCTTTTACATAATTTCCGAACGTGCGACAAGAAGTTGGGGGACACTTTTCGAGAATGTAATCAGACTTTTGAATAAATAAAAGTTCTATATATATATATACATACAGAATAACGCAAAGTAGATAATACAATGAAAATGATAAATATTCATGAATTTCGCATAAAAAGGAAGAAAAAAAAACAAAAAACCAATGAAATTTCATGATTATTTTCATCCAATGCGAAATAATACATTTACGTTTTCATATAATAAACGTTGATAATTGTTAATAGAATTGAATGAATAAAAATTAGTCATTAGATGAGTGAACAAAAGTCATAGTCGTTCGAATGTTGCATAAGCAAAACTAGGAATTATTTCAATTAAAAATAGAATTGATCGAAGAGATGCTGCGGATTGACTGGTTACGGATCGAACAATAAAATCATTGGAAATAACCCTGGAAAATTTTCACGCGAGTGGTGATGGGTGGTGGGTGGTGGTGGGGGGTGGCTTTTGCATGTATGTGTTGGTTCGGTGCCTATTTAAATTTGCGGATAGAGTTGGGTGGGTCACGCTCTTGCATCCGACCAATAATACGTCGTTCAACAAGAACGAATTTGTTCGGGCTGAAATACTTTAAAGCGGTGCAAATTAGCTGTGCCGTAAAAACGTCGCAATCGAATCGTACGTAAATTCGGGTAAATTCGTTTATGCGAGTTAAAGCGAATTGCCATTCTAAAACGCGCGTTTCCCCCATTGGTTAAAATACATTCACGTACTATCGACGATCTATAAATATTTTTTTGCCGACCTATTATCTATTTCAAATGTTACCAAATGTCACGGTATTAGTGAAATACTGATACAAACGATATTTATATATATATATTTATTATACTAATGATTGTTAGCTTGAAATATTTTCGTATCAATGCACACACGTATTTTATTATCCCTCCAATTCCTTTTTTTTTTTTATTATTATTATTTTATAAATATAGATTTGTATATATATTTTCGTACACATTGTTTCGGGTTAAAAAACAGGTCACCTAAATATTTGCGTTAATACGAATAATGTTTTTTCTCTCTGTTTCGTTTCATTTGAAAATTATTTTCAAACACGAGGAATCCTCCGATGATATCGATATTTATTTTATAAATTAAAAAGTATTTTTTTTAAATATATTTTATCTAAATTATAATATTAAGTTGTTTCGGAAAGTAATTCCTTCTTTTTTTCTTTCTTTTTCTTTTTAAATGGCAAATAAAAGAATATTTTTGTTATAATTAGTATCCAGATTTTTCTCTCAGCTATTTCTCGCATTGTTATACGACGATTAACATTCATCAGTGTTCTTTATCTTTTTCTTTTTTTTTTTGTTATCTGTTTCAACTGTACGATCTGATCCTGGTGCATCTTTTAAATTGAAATTATCAGAATGAGATATCGAAAACCAATTTCGACACCGGTTTTCACTTAACGTATCCTCCCCATAAACGGCACATAATTTTCTTCTATCTGCATTATATTACCCATACGGTAATAAAAAAAAAGAAAAAAAAAAGTAAAAATACGACGAAAATGCTGATTTTGATTTTCCCCATTTCTGATGTTATGACAAAAAAAGAAAGAAGAAACATCATTAGGTTTAAAATCACGTAGAAAATATCTATTACTTAAAACGTAAAATGATTTTCTCAAATTTTTAACAGAAATAATTAAGTGATATCGATAAACGTGATTAAACTTTGCTGAAAAATAAAATTTGAAATAAAATCTTCCAACGAAAAATTGGAATTACTTTTCACTATAACGTAAACAATAATAATAAATGATATTTTTTATATAAAAATGAAAACATTCTGATGTATTTTTAATGAAAATATTCGACCCTCGTATATAAAAAAAGCAATCGAACGGATAAAATTGCATTGATGAATTTCGAATAACATAAAATAGAAAAAATTTTCAATGAATTGGCAGGAATCGTAGTATATCCATTTGGATGATTTTTTTTATTAGCGTTTTTGAATTGAAGCGAAAAGAATCTTTCGTGGCACGGTCTCTGAAACGTTCTTCTACGCTAGCTGGAGATATGAATTTCATATTTTACGATAATACCGTCGGATGTTCTCAAGGTAAACGAATCTCTTCTCAGAGAAGTTTTCTCAGAGTTACGAGAAAAATCGTAGCTGCATGTCAATTTTCTTCGAATACTGTCCTTCTCTCTCTCTCTCTCTCTCTCTCTCTTTCTCTCTTTTTCTTTTTCTCTTTTTCTCTGTGATATCGACTTTCCAACGATCCCAATGGATAAAGGATACCCGAGAGATACGAAAGAACGAGTGTGCATGGGTGCGAAATCAAATTTTTAATCAAATTGGAATCCCGATTAACAGGGGCGTGAACTAAAAGGAGAGAAAAGGTGAATGAAAAAGAGACAAAGAATCCGTTCGATTTCTTAGAAAAAAAAGAAGAAAGAAAAAAGATGAAATGAAAGAAAAGGAAAGCAAATTATTGTATAAAAGAAGCAAGAACAAATTTGATACAAGGATAGATCGATACTGTTTCATTTTCCTGACAGTGTTTATTTATATTATTGAAGTTATATTGAAGTTATACTTCTTTTGGCGCATTGGGGAAAATGTAATGGGAGTGATTTTGTTCCGAGCGTCTGGAAAAACGACACCATGAAGTTTGTCAAGTATTTACGAAGCACGGCAAAGCGATTTCAAGTATACGGCATGAAATTGTCTTCTCTTCTTCTTCCCCTTTTTTCTCAAGCGGGTCACCCATCCAAATACTAATCGTACTCAGCGCTGCTTTACTTAAATGATCGAGAGAGAACTAATGCTGTAACCGCGCCATGGCTGTTGACGCGTAAAGTAATTCGATATATCTCTCTTATATTTAGTGTGGACTGATATCTATATTTTTATATTTTCTTTCTTTTTTTTATTCTTTCTTATATATATAATAATAATTATTTTTTTTTAAGTTATTTTTTTTCTTTGAAGTTTTTTTTTGAAGTTATTTTTGAGGTTATTGAGGTTATATTCGTTTTGATACGGCAAAGAAGTATAACTTCTTACGTGCGTACATAAGTACACACACTAGTTTTTATTATTATTAATTTTTTTTTTTGTTATTTTCTTTCTTTGAAGTTATTTTTTGAAGTTATTTTTGAGGTTATTGAGGTTATTTCGTTTTAGTACGGCAAAGAAGTATAACTTTTTACGTGCGTACATAAGTACACACACCAGTTTTTTTTTTTAAGTTATTTTTTTTCTTTGAAGTTTTTTTGAAGTTATTTTTGAGGTTATTGAGGTTATATTCGTTTTGGTACGGCAAAGAAGTATAACTTCTTACATGCGTACATAAGTATTATTATTATTTATATATATATATATTTAATTATTAATTGTTATTACAATTTAATTAATTTGTCATTATTCATCCTTTCGATTACATTGAAATCATATTTTTTGATTCGCATATATAGTTCAATTAGAACCAAACATAATTGAAAAATATATTTTATAATATTATTAAACAATAGTTATTAATTATAAGAACCAATTTTATTCGACAGTCAAGGTATAACTCGTTACATTTTATTTCGTTATATAAACATTGTTTCATTTATTTTTCATTAAACAATTTATTTGATATTATAAATATTTCATTATTCATTAAACAAAATTATGCAACAATTTAAAATCTTGGAAACGTATTATAATTTGTCTTCAATATTTCTTACGATTTTAATATAAAGATGAATAATAGAAAATAACAGAATAAATAAGTAAAATAAATTAAATAATATAATCAAAATATACACAAAATATGTGTGTGACATCTTAATAGAAATATTTACTTTTAATGAAATAGTACAAGGTATCATCATTTTCACCTTAGACGATTTTTTTTCCCCATTAGAAAAAAGTTTCTCCATTCGATTGTACGGGATATACTTAAATTTTCCAAAAAAAATAATAGAACATTGATGTTCTCTTGTACTCGAATTTACAATAAAAAAGAAAAAAGTACTCTCAAACTTTCCAACAATTCGTTCTCGATAATAAAACCTTTCGAGAAACGTGGGTGGACCGTTACCAAATCGAACGACCGATTATCTTTGCTGCGAATCAATTTTATTCGCACTTTATCTATTCTTTCTTTTTACATAGGACTTATTCATTCGTGTTGTAATAATAAAAAATAAAGTACAGTAGAAAAAAGAAAAAAAAAACTTGTTAAAATAGAATTTTTTTGTAAAAAAAGATAAAGATAGATATAAATAGAGAAAAAAATAGATAGATAGAAAGAAAGATAGATAGAATAAACGAATGAATAAAAAGGAAGAAAGAGAAAAAGTGAGAAAAGTGCATAACGTTTGTTGAACCGACTTTAAAACGATTTCACTTGGTGTATTTCGATGCATGTGAAATAGTAGATGTACGATGGGGTTAGGTGGGGAGGGGGTGGGGTGGGAGAAGTAGGTGGAGGGGAGGTTGGGGGTGGAAGGGTTTCCATTAGCTAGGCGAATCGCACGCTATTCTTTGATATCGAAAAATGTATGGGCATCGGGTCCTTTCTGGCATATGAAGGGGGAGGATGGGTGAGTAGAGTGAGAGAGGAGAGGGGGAAGGAAAGTAGGGGAGAAAAAAAATTCCATTTCCATCGTTCGAAATGGATCGTCGTCGTAGTCGTCGTCGTTGTCCGTGTGCTCTTTCGTGCGAGAAGTAGCATATCGTAGATACGATCGATCCTAAGCTCGACTCAAACTCGATTCCGATGGAACCTATCCGATGTAACTGGTATTCGATTAATCGTACTATCGTAAAGCGAATCAGCTCTTTATCGTAGCCCTAGGCCAAATCTATGGGAGTTTGCAATCATATCCTTTAGTTTGCATATCTTCTAATATCGTATCTAATAGCAAGTAGAGAGAGAGGGGGGGCGGAGAGAGAGAGAGAGAGAGAGAGAGAGAGAGAGAGAAAGGCGTAATACGAAATGATCGTTAGGGTGATTAATGATAATATAGATAGCAATAATGTTTCATTAAACTCTAATAGAACTTGGTTTATTATAGATACTTTATATTAACAATAAATTTATTCACAACGTGTCCTCTTTCTATTTTTATTGTATAATAATATATAATGTGTAATATATATTCAATACATATTTTATATATTATATAATATTATTATAGATACTTTTATATTAACAATAAATTTATTCAATGTGTTCTCTTTCTATTTTATTGTATAATAATATATAATGTGTATATATATTCAATACATATTTTATATAATATTATATAATTATTGTAGATACTTTATATTTAAAGAAAATTTATTCAACGTTTTCTCTCTCTATTTTTATTGTATATAATATATAATAGATAATATATATAATATATATATTATATATATTCAATACATATATTTTATATATATATATAATATTATAGATATTTTTATATTTAAAAAAATTATTCAACGTATTCTTTTTCTATTTTCATTGTATAATATATATATATAATAATAGTATTTTAGAAAATAATGAATTTTGATTGTTGTCATTATTACTTTTCATTTTATCGATTCAAATCAATTTTCTATGAAAAGTTTTTCACTCATAGCTCACATTTTTTAAGAGATCGGCGTTGCACGACTTTGATGATCTGATTGAAATTACTTTTTCTAACGTGACTTCGTCATTGATTAATTAGTTTTAATGTTTTAATTGAAAAGAAATTTAGGAAATAATAATTAAATTAATTGTTAAATAAAACAAGGTCATGGTATCCCCTTTGTCTATCTTTAGGATTCTCTTTCTTTCAGAATTTATTTTCATTCTTACATGTCAACAGAGAACATATTAAATTGAAAAATCTTTCTCACAAAATATAAATATTTAATTTATTATAAAAAAATAAATAAGAAAAATAAAACGCGTATTGATTATTGCAATTTGATTATTTCTCAATATAATATTCATATAATTCTGAATAGATCGTTGTATCATAGAGAGAAGAGGATCCACTTAACATTGTTTGCCTATTACATTCGAGTACACACACACTTAAACCTTCACATACATATACATCTAGATAGATATGTACATGTAGGTAATTCACGTGCCACCGCAAACGAGAAGAGGTAGAAGTGATTGTTAGGTGGGACTTGCTTTTTCCATCATCTTCTAAGAGTGCCGATGGTGCTACGTACGCATAAGTTAGCACACGGTAGGGGTACCTTATACGAAACAGCTAACCTAACAGGTTTTCTTAGTGCCACCCGATATTGGATAAGTTCTCCTAGCAAGGTGGAAAGTGCCATGGGGATTATAGTGTTTGCTACCCTAACCGAGAAGACTCTCTGCAACCGGCGGGATATTATATTATAGTGCGAGATTTAAGAGCACGTGTGCCTGAGAATGAAACAGACAAAATGATACAGATATTTAATGGTATAATAACATACTACAACGATTTTACTATGGAAAATTTTAAATCTTAAATCTTTTAATTTGCATTTCTTTCCAATATTGTTTCTAATATTTAATTAAACAGTTAGGGTAATTAAAGTTAATGGTAATAGTAATAATGCTTAATTCATTCTAATGGGATTAAATTGATTATTATTAATAGTAAATATATAAAGATTTATTATAAACATTTCCTACTTTTTATAATATAATAATACAATTTTAAAAGTATCTGTACGTGAGAATGAAATAGACAAAATGATACAGATATTTAACAGTATAATAACATACTACCAATTTTACTATGGAAAATTTTAAATTCAAATCTTTTAATTTGCATTTCTTTTCGATATTGTTTCTAATATTTAATTAAACAATTATATATAATGTAACAGTATATATAATGTAACTTTATAATATATATATTATAAATATATAATAATTATATTATAAAGTTAATAAAAATAACATTAATGCTTAATTCAGTCTAATGGAAATAAATTTATTATTATTAATAATAAATACATACAAGATTTATTATAAACGCGTTTCATCTTCTTGTAATATAATAATACAATTTTAAGAGTATATGTGTACATGAAAAGGAAAATACAAACACAAAGAGAAAGAAAGAAATAAAGATATTAAATTTATGTACCGATGAAACATACAAATAATTTGAAACATGAATGCAATGATAATAATTTTGAGCATGAATGTGATGAGATAATAATTTTGAGCATGAATGTGATTGATAATAATTTTGATTATCATTTCAGCTTTACCAGAAGGCAAACCCTTTATCGTATCCGATCGTGAACGTTACGATCCTGGTGATACTCTACGAGCAAATTGTACTTTACCAGCATCAAGACCAACGGCACTTCTGTCATTCACTCTTAATAACAGTCCGGTGAGTAATAACTTATTTTCCATGATCTACATAAGAAAAAGTTTCTTCTTGCTTGATTTAAGTTACATGATTATATAAGTTATCGGTGTAGCTTTGGAAAAGTATGATTGGTTTTATCTTTCTGATGAAAGTTTTTCTACTTGTTCAGAGGTTCAAGTAGAACGGGAAACTATATATAAGAAAATAATATAACGATATTGTGTCATAATTTATAAGACATTTAATAAAAGATACCTTAATATAAGTTAAGAAAATTACAAACGGAAAACAAAACTTTCCTTTTTGCTAAAATAACAGTTGAATGTGTACACAGTGTGTCCTAAAAAAATTCGGACAACGCGATATATGATTTAACTTATGATTTCATATTTCGGTTGTTTGCAAAGAAATCATTCTGGTTATTGTTTTTACCGATGGATCTTTTATTAATTTTGATAACCGTAAAAAAAAGAATATATTTTAAACATTTATTTTATATTGCGTATTTAAAATTATTCAATGAAATAATGTCATAAATTATTTGTCATCAAAATATTCGAATTACGTTTCATTTGTCAGAGATATTTAATGTAATTTAATAAACAATAATATTAATATTTTGTTTTTAAAACAAAATAAAATTCTAAAAATCTTTACATCCCATTTACATTAATTTATATAATCTTTCTTTTTTTTTAATTTTATTTTGTCACACATAGTCTCCAAATATTTTCATTACCCTAAAATTAACAATTATATTTTAAATTTCATTAAACAATCAAAAAACAAACAAAATAACTAATAAATAACAAACTTTTTTTTCGCATGACGAGTTATACTCGTATAATCACAGCTGACTGATTATATAAAATTTAATATATTTATACCTAAAATTTTTAAATAAATTATATATATATATATATATGTATAATCTTAAATAAATTATAAGATTAATATAAATAAATTATATTAATCTTTATACCAAGATTAATAAATAACCTAATTCTAAAAGAAATATAACTAGCAATAGTTGCATCATAAACAAACAAAATACGAAACTAAAAAATTCATCATATTTTAGTATTGAAATATTTTAGAAGTTACACACAGTATAAACCCAAGTGGTTCGAGGGGAAAAAATGTAGTTCATATATTTCGTTCTCTATTGGCTGAAATGAAGTATGAAAATCATCTCTTTCCTTTTTTTTTTTTTTTTTTCGAAATTCGGTTAATAGGGCAAACGAATATGGAAGGGTGGCGGGGAAGGGGTAGAGGAATGGGTAGAAGAAGGGATAGGGCAGGGGGTGGGGGGAGGGGAGTAGGAAAAAAAAATAGATGGAGGAAATTCCACGGAGATTGATTCGTTCGCAGATGAATGCTTTCGCGTGAGTCTCTCGTTCTATCTGCTTCGAACGGAAACGTTGAGATCTTCTTCTTCTTCTTCTTCTTCGTTACCATTCGATTATCGATTTTCGATAAGCGAGAGTGTAATATTTCGAAAGCGAAAGAACATTAATCTTGATCGTTCTTGTATGAAACGTCCAGTTTACGTTTTACTTAAATTTCGAACTTTTTCACGAAAATACTATTTTCCTATGTAGAAATAATAATAATGATAATAAAAAAAAACGACATTTTCTTAAGTTTTACGTTACGAAAAATTAGTGAAACTTAAAATTGAAGTTGATTTTATCGTGAAAATGATATCTAATCAAATTAATTGTAACATTGATGTTATTGAAGTTTTGATATTGTTTATCTAAGTGATTAAGCTTTTAATTATGTGCAACACACACAAAGTGTCTTTTTTTAAATGATATGATTTAATATCTACGATCGTATTGATATTTTATAATAATTGTTTCAAATATAAATTTCTATGTTTTTTGAGAAGAAAAGTTAATTTTAATTGCAATTATTGGAGATGCTATTGTGAAAGATTAACTGAACATTTAATTTAATGTGTGTAATATGTGATTAATAATAAATTGATCAATCAATTTTTTGTAGAATACTCGTTTATAGTTTGTACATCTTTAAAATTGCACACACAATCATTCCTATTTTTAATTTTATTAATTAAAGATGTTGTTCATAGATATACAACATTGTATTGTAATATTGTTTAGCTTCGAGCTACTAAAAAAAAAAGTTTATTAAATATTAATACAAAGTTAGATTGTAAATACTCGTTAGATTCGTATAAATAAAATTAAACTTAAAATATCGATTCCCATATAAAAAAAAAGTTATATAATTTTTATATCTTAATAATTGAGCATTTATTAAAATTGCAATACAAATTAAATTACCCTCTTTTCAAAAGCCATCAAATTCATTTTGAACAATATTATTTACGAAATTAATAGGATGAGAAATGTTAGACCATATTATTTAAAATGAGTTACTCGTTAGATTCGTCTGAACAAAAATTAGGCTTAAAATATCGATTCCCATATAAAAAGAAATAAACAATTGTATGGTTGTTATATCTTTATAATCGAAAATTTATTAAAATTTTAATATAAATTAAATTACCCTCTTCTTGAAAACCAGCAAATTCAGTTTAAGCAATATTATTTACGTAACTAATAGAATAAAAAATGTTGGACCATATTATGTAAAATTAATTACTCGTTAGATTCGTATAAATAAAATTAAGCTTAAAATATCGATTCCCATATAAAAAAAAAAATTTATATAATTTTCATATCTTAATAATCGAACATTTATTAAAATTATAATACAAATTAAATTACCCTCTTCTCGAAAGCTAGCAAATTCATTTTGAACAATATTATTTACGAAACAATAGAATAAAAAATGTTGGAGCATATTATTTAAAATCAGTTACTCGTTAGATTCGTATAAACAAAATTAAGCTTAAAATATCGATTCCCATATAAAAAAAAAGTTATATAATTTTCATATCTTAATAATCGAGCATTTATTAAAATTATAATACAAATTAAATTACCCTCTTCTCGAAAGCTAGCAAATTCATTTTGAACAATATTATTTACGAAATTAATAGGATGAAAAATGACGGACCGTATTATTTAAAATGAGTTACTCTTTATTTTTTTTTTTTCCTTTGCATAATGAACCTATAAAAATTCTGCTTTATGACGTAACAATGTTCATAAAGGGAAAAGTCTTCGAAGAAAGTAGAATGACATCCGCTCAAAAACACTCTTACGTAAGTTTTACTGTTTCCTGAGTGGGATGAGGACGTGTTGCCGGTGGCAATGCATTATCCATAATCCTATAGGATGATGCCATAGGATCTCATTATCCGATACGACCAAACGGCGAGCGTAATTCCCCTCCAGTGTTTGCTCGTTCTCGCGAAACCGAAATCCTTTTTTATCCTCTTCTTCTCCCCCTCCTCCTTTTCCTTCTCCTCCTCTTGCTTTTCCTCTCTCCTCTTCCCCTCCTCCTCCTCCTCCTCCTCATCCTTCCTCCTCATCCTTCTCCTCCTCCGCCTCCTCCTCCTCCTCCTCCTCCTCCTCCTCCTCCTCCACCTCCTCCTCTTCCTGCTTCTCTTTATCTTCGTCGATGTTGGGAAGTTCGCATTTTAATAGGAATTACATCGAAATTTACTTTCCGAAGACGATCGAACGGGAAATCGTTGCTGACATTCGACAAAACTTTTTAATGATTCTCAATAAAAATCAGGTATCATTGAGAAAATTTTACTTACGATACAAAACTAATAACAACAATAATAATAATAAAGATATTAAAAAATAGAAATAAAAGAGAGATGACAGGAAACATTTTTGATCTTTTCTTGTGATAAGAAAAAAAGAATGACAATGAAAGAAGATAAAAAGGAAGAGAAAAAATGTATTGAAGGGATCATTTTTATAATTGAGAAAATAAGAAAAAGAAAACAAAAAAGAAACAAAAAAGGAGAGGGAAAGAAAACGAAGATAAAAAATAAAGGTGGGGGGGACATCGGGCAGATCTTTCTTTCCTTTTTTGTGTGATAAAAATAAAAATAATGAAAAAAGAGAAGAAATTGAAAAAAAAGAAAAAAAAAGAGGAAGAAAGAAAAACGTTCTTCGTTGCAGTTT
Organism: Polistes fuscatus; assembly: GCF_010416935.1. Classification (NCBI taxonomy): domain Eukaryota; kingdom Metazoa; phylum Arthropoda; class Insecta; order Hymenoptera; family Vespidae; genus Polistes; species Polistes fuscatus. Next base: position 5,331,324 of record NW_025113173.1, on the reverse strand, counting down.
CATTATACTTCTTTGACCGAATGCTGGAAAATGAGGGCGTACCTACCACGCGTCTCACGTTATAGAGAACTCAAGAGGGAATTGAGAAAAAAGTACGAAATGCTGGCAACTGGGATTGGGGGATGGGTATGGGGAAGGGGGATGGGAAAGAGAAAGGGAGAGAAAAAAGGAGGAAGGGGTAAAAAGATCCACCCTAGATCCACCCCTGACATTCTTTCGTGGTTGGCCGACGGCTGACGGAGAAAATTAGAGCCCCGTCTCTCGTTTTCTGTTCCTGTTCCTGTTCGTGTTCGTGTTGTGTTTGTGTTTGTGTTCGTGTTCGTGTTCATACTTTGCGCTTGCGCATGTTCTCTCTCTCTCTCTCTCTCTCTCTCTCTCTGTTTTTGTCTATCTATCCGTCTCTCTTACTCTTATTCTTTTCCGTAAGGTTTATGTAGGACGAAAGAGAGTAGTAGGGAAAATTGTGGGGTTGGAAAACGTCTGAAAAGTCCCTAAGCGAAATCCGTCGAATTTGTAACGTACCTTTTTCTCGTTGGAAAACGAAACGATGAGTATGTGTGTGTCTGTGTGTGTGTTTGTGTGTGTGTCCTATCTATCGGTCGCATCGCGTTTTCTTACGCCTTCAAAACGATTCGAAATCAAATTTCTTTCCTTCTTCTTCTTCTTCTTTTTCTTCTTCTTTTTTTCTTTTTCATTTTCTTATTCTTTTTCTATTTTCTCTTTTTTTTTTCTTGTTTTTCTTCTGTTCCATCCCTCCTTGGTTTTGCTGTTCCTTTCCCAATCCCACGGGTCGAATTCACTTCGAAGATGTTCACTTATCTTTCGTGTATTCGAACATTATCATGTCGAACTAAGTTTTTGTATTTTCTTCACGATTTTCGAATATTTACATAATTATTGAGTACATAGATAATCCTTGTTTTCTCATGTTGTTTTTTTTTTTTATTTTTTATCAAGTGAATTTTATCAAAAATATAATATTGATAAATATAGATATATTTATTTATTATATTGAATCGAGGATATAAATTTTTTTGGATTTTTAAGGTAAAAGAGTTTTTCTTTTTTTTTTATTATTATCTTATTCGTTTTCTGCTTAACAATTTGTCCGTGACATTAGGTAAATTTTGTTGTTGTTTTTGTTCAGTTTAAATAACATGTGGGTGCTAATTACCACCACATATATAATATATAATATATATAATATTATATATTATTATAAAATAAATTTATTACCTTTAGGGTTATTGTTTTCTTTTTATATTATTATATTTATATATTATTATATATTATTTATTTTCTTTATAATCATATTATCATATTTATATATTATCATATTTATATTATCATATATTATTATATTATCATATTTATTTATTATTTATTTATTTATTATTTTATTATTATTTATGTATCAATTTTTATTATTTTATTATTTATGTATCAAAACAGATGTTTACTTTTAAATATTTTTCTAATGTGAGTAGTTGTACGTTAATTTTTAATTGGTTGATGCATACTGCAATTCTTATTTTATATTTTGTCGTGAAATTTTGTATCTCGTCAATTACTATGGTTATTCCTAGATCCTTTCGTATATCTTCATCCATGGTAAGAATTATGGTGCATCGATATGAATTATGGTTCTTATTACAAGGATCGATTAAACGATACTCTTCTCTTATTTTTGTAATAAAATTTAAAAATTTATCGAATTTCATCTTGACTCGACCCTCGTTTTCTCGACACAATAACTTTCGACTGAATATAAATATCAAAATTCTTATTTAATTATTCTACGATATTTTAGATTTCAAACTCAGCCAAGTTATTGCCAGATCCAATTAATGTTACCAAAGTTATACGATTCTAAAGTTATCTATCAAAAAAATTCTAAAAATTCTTCTTCTATTTTTACAGTTATACAGTTACATTATTATTTCTACTTCTATTCTACTTCTATTCTACTATTTCTAATATTACAGTATTTATTTCTCCAATTTTCTTCATCCTGAATACACACTATTTCAATAATTTGTAAGAAAAAAATTAGTAATCGTAACGTTGTACGATTTTTGGAGGAAATTTTCTGTATGTACGAATCAATTCATTATTTTTCACATGATAATAGAAAATTCACTTCTATCACGTATGAAAACACACTACACACTTTTTTTTTATATTAATGCAACCCAATTAAATATGTTGTCAAGTTATTGCCAGATCCAATTAATGTTACCAAAGTTATACGATCCTAAAGTTATCTATCAGAAAAATTCTAAAAATTCTTCTTCTATTTTTACAGTTATAAACTTAAATAAACTCTATAAACAGTTATAAACTATTTTTACAGTAAAAAAACACACTACACACTTTTTTTTTATATTATTGCAACCCAATTAAATGTGTTGTACGTGTGTTCGTAGTATAGACATAATTATCAGTTTTAAATAAAAGTAAACGATTGTATCAAATTTTCTATTCAAATGAACCCATCTCATGAATAAAAACATATAAACATTGAGAAATAAATACATTAAATATAGAATTTAGTAAATTACGTAACTGTAATTAATGATTACTTTCTATCGACGTTAAAATAGCATCATCGACATGTTTATTCTCATATTTGTAATCTTATTATTTTGAATTATAAAATATATATATGATAAACAAATAAAAGTAAGTATTATATTATTTAGGAAATACACGAAAGATTCAAAATACGATTAAACATGATTAAATTAATTCTATTATATATATAAATATTTAATAACAATTAAATAGAATATAATCGATGAACAAAGAGGAATATTCAGATATACATTTATATATACAGATCATGCTTGTTAAAATGAAAATTCATTGGAGATGTGTTAACGATAGAGGAAGAGTATGCTTTTCGGTTGCAGTGGTTTACTGTTTGATCAGCTATACACGTACACTTAATTGAGAAACAATACTGATCCCAAATTCTACATGAATTACGTGAACACAGGGGTATATCGTTTAATTGCATTTAACAATAACAATTACCACGTTGGATAACCGAACCCATTTGTTATCCATTAATATAACTTATAAAATAATAAACATTTGTTTATACGGAATTTAATTGACAAAATATTATCCTCGAGTATTTATTATACCTGGTGTACTTTTTTTCTTCTTTCTTTCTTTTGTCTTCTTCTTTAAACGTACCAAAGAGAAGAGAAAAGATTTCCTTTTTATCCTTCACGTGGAAACATCTGAAAATGTTCTTTGTTTCTTCGAGTCTTCTTTCTCTTCTTTCTTCTTCTCATAAAAAGATTTGGAATAAAAAGTACGAAAGGATCAAATCCAAAGGTAAAATTTGAGAGAATGGAGAATCATTTCATGCTAGAATAAATGTCAAACGAGGCGTGATGAGATCTTCAAGTCGAATCGAATTGACATATTTACGATACGTTAATAAATTTCGAGCTGATCTGATCGATGCTTTTATATTTATGTTTGTGTTTACAGTTTGTTTGTACAGATATTGCACGAATGTTTGAAAAAAAAACAAAAACAGAAGGGGGTTCTTCAGCTTTCATCGTTATTACATCATCGTACGAAAATCGAACGGTTGGGGGTGGGGGGAGACGTATGTGTAACTACACAAACACACAACTATGTGCACAAGACGTCATTTTTCTTGTCTTGATGTGTAAAACTCGTGGAAAGTATCGAACGACGATAGGAAAGAAGAATGAAAAGAAGAAAGAAAAACGACGTTTCTTTTTGAAAAAGAAAACGAGTTATAGTATTTCGATACGATAGACGACATCTTCTACTTGCCAGTAGCGTTTCTTATTTTCTATTGGTAACCACTTGAATCATACTTTTATATATATGTGTGTGTGTGTGTATGTGTGTTTATGTAATGTTTATGTACAGTAGGATTCTTTATAACAGGAGATATACGTACAGCGTTATACGAATGAAAGATAATACAAGAAACTATAACTAAATAAATAATTATTAAGCAAAAAATAGTGTAGACTAAAGAAAAATCATGTTTTCTTAATTGATTTATTTTTTAATTTATTTTTTTTTTAATTTCTTACAAGGAGATGTTAAATTTATCAGATTTCAATCGAACAAGAATTCTCTAATTTTTCTTTTAATGATAGAAATAATTTTTTAGGAACATGTTACAGCCTAAAAAAAAATCATATTTTCCTAATTGTATAAATTATTGATTTATTTTATATTAAATTTCTTGCAAAGAGATGTTAAATTTATCAGATATCAATCGAACAATAATTTTCTAATTTTTCATTTAATGATAGAAATAATTTTTAAGGAACATGTTACAGCCTAAAAAAAATCATGTTTTCCTAATTGTATAAATTATTGATTTATTTTATATTTAATTTCTTACAAATGGATGTTAAATTTATCAGATATCAATCGAACAATAATTTTCTAATTTTTCTTTTACTGATATAAATATTCTTTTTATTGTAAGTTTATCTTTTCTAAAAATCTTTGGAGTCATAACTGGAAAATATTATTTCTTATTTTTGACATTAAATATGGTGAAAAAGAATTATCTTATCTTATAATCGATCATTATATATCATATTAATATTTATTAATTATGTATTAATATACATAAAACAATAATATACATAATACATATATATATATATATATAAATTTCTTTTTAAAATAATACAACTAATTCTGCAGGGAAATAACTGTTCCATAACACGAACACAACCCTTCCTTATCACAAGAGAATTAACAACCCAACCCTGACGCACGTATTTTCATGTCAGAAATGAGAATGAATATTTGTCAGTAACTTTTGAATCGCATTACACGAAATCAGGGACACAATTTTTATTCCGTATTAAAAAGAATCCTACTGTTATGTATATAAATACATATATGTGTGTGAGCGTGTATGTGTTTCTCATAAACAAAAAAAACTATCAGGCAAATAAAATAGATAATACGAAATACGGTAGATGAAATTTCTTGATCTTTTATTTCCGTACTCTCTCAAAACCAGTCAAAAAAAAGAAAACCCCTTTCCCTCAACCCCCTTCTTCAATCCACTGTTCTCTCTTTCCTTCGATCATCTATATTCTCAGTCCATCCATTTGTGTCTTGCATAAAGTATTGTACTAGAAGAGTGCTTCTTCTGCTGGTGAAGAAGGTACGGAAATATGTGCGTTTTTCAATAATGGACGGAGGAAAGGGATTTATTGTCCAGCATGAGAAGATTTATTGCGGTTAACATTCTTCCGCCTTTTCCGAAATCCATTCCGCGAGTATATCTAACTTATATATTTTTTTTTTTTGGGCTGATACTCTCTTTCGACAATATCTAAAAAATAATCTAAACTTTTCCTTCTCTTACATTCGTAGTTTCTTTTTTTTTTTTTTTTCACCTTTTCTCAGTTGGTCATCATTCTTTTTTATTCTATCATATTATTACAAAAGTGAAGTTAAATTTGTGACGATATTTTGATCGTTTAAATTTTTCTATCCAAGTATTCTTATTTTATATAAATGTGGGATGCGAGCACCTCTAAGCCAAACTTAAATAGGCGTTCGTTAGGAGATTGAACAGTGGGTCCTGTATAGCTCAATGGTTAAAGAGCAGTCGCCCGGAAAGCGGAAAATGAAGATCCGGGTTCGAGTCCCGGTCCAGTCAGTCCAACGGCCCAATTTTTTCACGAATCCTAAGTTAACGATATAAAATGTCGAATGTCTTGTAAAGTAACTTTCATTCTTACGATTTTTGGATTACTATAAAAAAGAAGTAGCATAAAAAATAATAAAAGGAAGAATAATAAAAAAGATCAATTGGTTAAAATAAAAAGTTATGATTGCATTAAGGAAAATGTGCAATTTCATTTGACAGAAGTATCAATGTGCATCCCTACACACACACATACACACAGACACAAAAATATGATTTCAAGAAGTTAAAACACATTATGCTATATGATTTGTTTATTTATTTGTATTTAAAAAGTAACACTTAACCTCCCCACTCCCTTTGCCAGTTTACAAAATCAGTTTTTAAGTAACACCGTTATTAATCTTACAAGTTATTCTCCTGCAATTTTCGAGCTTACGATTAGACGTTAAAAAAGTTGCGTTTTTATGGGACAAATACGATAAAGGAAAAGGAAAAAGGGGATTGGGAATAGAAAACGGTAGGGGGATGGGTGGGAGGGAGGAAGTTATAACGCGCGAGGTTGTAACCTCGTTCGCTCGATTAACTCGCGAATTCTTGATTCGACTTCAAACGTGAAAGCCAAATCGAAATTGCATAAGCGAAAAGGAAAAACGTAAAAAGTTTATTGGATCGTAAGGTGGTCCCGCAGTCTTTTCGTTTTTGTAAGCTGCAGCTGGGTAATGTAATGTTGTAACTGACCGTAGTGTCGATGATGTTGGTGTTAGTTGTTCTTCTATATGTACTTGCAACTTTCCTTCTAGTATTACTGTCGACCCTCGCGTATTATTTTCTTTCCTTTGTTGGCCGTGTGGACCACCGTGTGCTTGCACCTTTGGTATTGTTCTTGGACTCCTGTGAAATATTGCACTCGTTCCGTAACCGTAGAAGCAAAATTCACGAGAGAGGAACAGGGAGGGGCTGTGGGAAGGGGAAGGAAAACGTATACGATACTACGTTTCAACACAATCGTTTTACACACTCGTTTAAAACGACTTTCTTACCACATTACATACTTTCTTGAAGGGTTGTGATATGTGTTACCAAGAAAAAACATTGAATTTAAACGCTAAGAAATAGGCTAGTTCATAAAGTTCATTTGATTTTATTTACAGTAAGAATTATACGTGCAATTTTATATGAATCCATTTGCAGAAATATTATAATAACTTTTAATTCTATTTTTAAACGATTCAATGAATATATTCTAACTAAAACACAAAAATTACACTTTTAATAATAGTAATAATAGTAATATATTTAATCCTTATTATTCCAATTAGCAATAATGCTGTATTATTCGAGCAAAATATTTTTATTAATAAAACTATTTATAATAATATTTATATACAACACCTTCCATATATTCGTGCAGTTTAAATTTATTCAATTTATTCAGAGTCGGCTTGCAAACATGGTATTATATTCCTAGCGTGATAAAGGTTAAGCTGGTCTAATTAGATGGGACATTTGTATACAGTGTTATACAAGACCCTTTATTTTTTTCAACCAATTAACGAAAACAGGAGTCAAGAGTTGTTCCTGTTGTTTGAAATTAGAATTACTGTATATTATAGCGAAGAATATAATAATACTAAATCACTAGATGTAAAATCTTCACTGGTGGTGGTAATTGGCGAAAATAATTGAAAATTTGCAAGCAATAGAAGAAAGAGAGAATGAGATAGATAGGATTCAACAAACGTTTGCACTTGTGCAAGTATTGAACCGATGAGATTCGAAAAGAGGAGGAGGGGAAATCCGGAAGGAGGAGGATAATGATTCAATCGGGTTGCTATTCACATTGATAGCGAACGGGTTACAAACGCATGTTTATCTCTCGCAAAGTACAATGACGATACGTGCGAAACGTTTCTGCAAATCAATTGCCGCATCACAACGGGGTGCAGCACGATTTGCAACGTGCTCTGCACCCCGTTGATGAAGCGATTTTCTAAAATTAAATACACAAGACACTACCAGTGTAATATTAGTACTTGTCATTATTTATTCATTTTATTTTTTCACAACATGAATACGTTTTTTTTTTTTTATAAAGTTTTACTTCTTTTAGCGCGTTGGGAAAAAGTAATGGGGAGTGATTTTGTTCCGAGCGTCTGGAAAAACGACACCATGAAGTTGTCTTCTCTTCTTTTCCCCTTTTTTTTCTCAAGCGGATCACCCATCCAAATAATAATCGTACTCAGCGCTGCTTTACTTAAATGATCGAACGAGAACTAATGCTGTAACCGCGCCATGGGTTGTGACGCGTGAAGTAATTCGATATATCTCTCTTATATTAGTGTGGACTGATATCTATATTTTTATATTTTCTTTTTCTTTTTTTTTCTTTCTTATATATATATAATAATAATTATTTTTTTTTTAAGTTATTTTTTTTCTTTGAAGTTTTTTTTGAAGTTATTTTTGAGGTTATTGAGGTTATATTCGTTTTGGTACGGTAAAGAAGTAAACTTCTTACGTGCGTACATAAGTACGCACACCAGTTTTTTCGTACTTTGAATAATATTGTTAGACGAATAAATGTTGTTTTACAAAGTCGTATATTTAATTTTCTTTTATTTTATTTTTCTCTCTCTCTTTTGTTTCATTTGAGGAATAGGTTGTGTTAGTATTCGTAACTAGCGTAAAAAGCTTTTATGCTTACAATTTCGTATTACGAATAATTCAAAAAAGAGGCGTTTATATTTATTTGAATATCAACGAATATCGGATTTGAAAGGTAATAAAATGATGGTGTGTGTCGAATTAATACGTGGAATTTGTAATAAGTATTTGACTTATTCTAGGAAAATAAATAATATACTAGTTTGGATAGTACATCTACGAGAATAATAACTTTTGTTAAAGTCATTTATTCTCTCATTCTCTATTCTCTCGCTTTCTTTGTTTCATTAGAAGTAGGAATTTGGAGAATGTGTTAGTTAGCATATGTATAAAATGCTTTTCTGCATCCAATTCCGTTTGTAGGAATAAATTACTTAGAAACAACTAGAGCGAATCACAATTTACGTGTTAATGATATCGATTTGTAATAAATTAATTGTAATAATTATAAATAATATTAAAAACACTGTATGTGTGTGTATGTGTACGTGAAGTCTAATGAATATTTTTCATTGCTAATTCCTTTTGATAACGCGATCAAATATTTTCACTTTTGTTTCATGAAAGTGTGATTCATACGATCTGTACATTTCAAAACTTTCCATTCTGAATAACTCCTCCTCAATTAAGGCAATATTAAAAACGTGGATTCAAGCGAATTTTTATTACTTTTACTATGATGTATTATATACACAGTGAATGGCATTTAAAAAGAAAAAAAAATTTCCAAACAGATATAACTGTAGGACCTGACAAAGGGTGAAATATAAAATTTTTATTAGCTTTCAAACTACCTCTTTTAATGTCTAAATTGACGCCAAATTTTTCTTCTATTTTTTAAATCAGTTATTATTATTATTATTATACTTTTAATATCGATACTCTCATAAAGCGTTTGCAATATTTTTTTTCTTATTATAAAAAGAACGTATTGTAAAAGTTTAACGCGTGTCAAAAAAATTCTTAGTTTAACGAGAAGAAACTTCGCGAAGAATGCATTTCATAAATAAGACGACGTATAATTTTTTGCTTCCACTTTTTTTTTTTTTTACAGACATTTCCACAAGTTAAAGTTAATAAAGTCAATAGATTTTCTTTTTTAATATTATATCGAAAGCGTATGGTTATTTTTATTATGTCTACCAAAGTTTTATAATGATTTTTTTTTCCAATGTCTGCATAATACGTAAATAATACTGTTCGAGTCTCGAAAACTCGAGTTAAACGTTCGAAAATATTCGAGAATACTTTTTTTTTTCTTTATCTGTTTGACTTGAAATATACGTATACGTGTTGCTTACTTTGAAAGTATTAATGAAAGTAAGAAAGTTAGTTTTCTGCTTTCAATTACGTTTATACGAACAATAGCATATAATTCGAAGTATTAAATTCCAAGTCGAGTAATCAAATCGTATAGGAATCAACGATATTTGATTTATAATACGATTATATGATGTTTCAATTCAAATCAAACGCGATTGAAATATAATTGAAATATATATTTGTAATAAATAAAAATTAGGATTAAAGAACGTTCTGATTTTCGAATATTTTTATTTTTATGTAATTGTTTAAACTAATATATATTGTTTTTTACGTTTCTGCGCAGTAACTTTAAGTGGTAAAATTTTTATTTAATAGAATATCAAATCGAATTTATTTAAAATTCAATGTATAATAAATTCATGTGTATAAAAGAAATAATCCACCTAATCAATAAAATTT
>NW_025113173.1:5288468-5318038 GCF_010416935.1 Polistes fuscatus | reverse complement strand
GGGGGGAGAAGGAAGAGGGATAAAAAAAGGATTTCGGTTTCGCGAGAACGAGCAAACACTGGGAGGGGAATTACGCTCGCCGTTTGGTCGTATCGGAGAATGAGATACCTATGGCATCATCCATAGGATATTATGGATAATGCATTGCCACCGGCACACGTCCTCATCCCACTCAGGAAACAGTAAAACTTACGTAAGAGTGTCTTTTGAGCGGATGTCATTCTACTTTCTTCGAAGACTTTTCCCTTTATGAACATTGTTACGTCATAAAGCAGAATTTTTATAAGTTCATTATGCAAAGGAAAAAAAAAAAAATAAAGAGTAACTCATTTTAAATAATACGGTCCGACATTTTTCATTCCTATTAATTTCGCAAATAATTTGTTCAAAATGAATTTGCTAGCTTTCGAGAAGAGGGTAATTTAATTTGTATTATAATTTTTAATAAATGCTCGATTATTAAGATATGAAAATTATATAGACTTTTTTTTTATATGGGAATCGAATTTTAAGCTTAATTTTGTTTATACGAATCTACGAGTAACTGATTTTAAATAATATGCTCCAACATTTTTTATTCTATTAGTTTCGTAAATAATATTGTTCAAAATGAATTTGCTAGCCTTTCGAGGAAGAGGGTAATTAATTTGGTATTATAATTAATAAATGTTCGATTATTAAGATATGAAAATTATATAAATTTTTTTTTTTATATGGGAATCGATTTTTAAGCTTAATTTATTTATACGAATCTAACGAGTAATAATTTTACATAATAGTCCAACATTTTTTATTCTATTAGTTACCGTAATAATATTGCTTAAACTGAATTTGCTGGTTTTCAAGAAGAGGGTAATTTAATTGATATTAAAATTTTAATAAATGTTCGATTATAAAGATAGAAACAAACCATAGATTGTTATTTCTTTTTATATGGGAATCGATTTTTAAGCCTAATTTTTGTTCATACGATCTAACGAGTACTCATTTTAAATAATATGGTCTAACATTTCTCATCCTAGTAATTTCGTAAATAATATTGTTCAAAATGAATTTGATGGCTTTTGAAAAAGGGTAATTTAATTTGTATTGCAATTTTAATAAATGCTCAATTATTAAGATATACAAAATATATAAACTTTTTTTTTATATGGGAATCGATATTTTAAGTTTAATTTTATTTATTCGAATCTACGAGTATTTACAATCTAACTTTGTATTAATATTTAATAAACTTTTTTTTTTTAGTAGCTCGAAGCTAAACAATATTACAATAACAATGTTGTATATTCTATGAACAAATCTTTAATTAATAAAAATTAAAAATAGGAATGATTGTGTGTGCAATTTTAAAGATGTACAAACTATAAACGAGTATTCTACAAAAATTGATTGATCAATATTATTATTAATCACAGATTACCACATTAAAGTCATGTTCAGTTAATCTTCACAATAGCATCTCCAATATGCAATTAAAATTAACTTTTCTGTCATCAAAAAACATAGAAATTTATATTTGAAACAATATTATAAAATATCAATACGATCGTAGATATTAAATCATATCATTTAAAAAAAGACACTTTGTGTGTGTACCATAATGAAAAGCTTCATCATTTAGATAAACAATATCAAAACTTCAATAACATCATGTTACAATAATTTGATTGATATCTTTCACGATAAAATCAACTTCAATTTTTTTCACGATAAAACTAATTTTTCAATTTTAAGTTTCACTAATTTTCGTAACGTAAACTTAAGAAAATGGTCGTTTTTTTTTATTATCATTATTATTATTTCTACAGGAAAATAGTATTTTCGTGAAAAAGTTCGAAATTTAAGTAAAACGTAAACTGGACGTTTCATACAAGAACGATCAAGATTAATGTTCTTTCGCTTTCGAAATATTACACTCTCGCTTATCGAAAATCGATAATCGAATGGTAACGAAGAAGAAGAAGAAGAAGAAGAAGAAGAGAAGAAGATCTCAACGTTTCCGTTCGAAGCAGATAGAACGAGAGACTCACGCGAAAGCATTCATCTGCGAACGAATCAATCTCCGTGGAATTTCCTCCATCTATTTTTTTTTCCTATTCCCCTCCCCCACCCCCTGCCCTATCCCTTCTTCTACCCATTCCTCTACCCTTCCCCGCCTCCCTTCCATATTCGTTTGCCCTATTAACCGAATTTCGAAAAAGAAAAAGAAAAAAAGGAAAGAGATGATTTTCATACTTCATTTCAGCCAATAGAGAACGAAATATATGAACTACATTTTTTCCCCTCGAACCACTTGGGTTTATACTGTGTAACTTCTAAAAATATTTCAATACTAAAATATGATGAATTTTTAGTTTCGTATTTTGTTTGTTTATGATGCAACTATTGCTAGTTATATTTCTTTTAGAATTAGGTTATTTATTAATCTTGGTATAAAGATTAATATAATTTATTATAGTAATCTTATAATTTATTTAAAAATTTTAGGTATAATATATTAAATTTTATATAATCAGTCAGCTGTGATTATACGAGTATAACTCGTCATGGCGAAAAAAAAGTTTGTTATTTATTAGTTATTTTGTTTGTTTTTTGATTGTTTAATGAAATTTAAAATATAATTGTTAATTTTAGGGTAATGAAAATATTTGGAGACTAGTGTGACGAAATAAAATTAAAAAAAAAGAAAGATTATATAAATAAATGTAAATGGGATGTAAAGATTTTTAGAATTTTATTTCTTTTAAAAACAAAATATTAATATTATTGTTTATTAAATTACATTAAATATCTCTGACAAATGAAACGTAATTCGAATATTTTGATGACAAATATTTATGACATTATTTCATTGAATAATTTTAATATGCAATATAGAAAATAATGTTTAAAATATATTCTTTTTTTTACGGTTATCAAAATTAATAAAAGATCCATCGGTAAAAACAATAACCAGAATGATTTCTTTGCAAACAACCGAAATATGAAATCATAAGTTAAATCATATATCGCGTTGTCCGAATTTTTTTAGGACACACTGTGTACACATTCAACTGTTATTTTAGCAAAAAGGAAAGTTTTGTTTTCCGTTTGTAATTTTCTTAACTTATATTAAGGTATCTTTTATTAAATGTCTTATAAATTATGACACAACATCGTTATATTATTCTTATATATAGTTTCCCGTTCTACTTGAACCTCTGAACAAGTAGAAAAACTTTCATCAGAAAGATAAAACCAATCATACTTTTCCAAAGCTACACCGATAACTTATATAATCATGTAACTTAAATCAAGGAAGAAGAAACTTTTTCTTATGTAGATCATGGAAAATAAGTTATTACTCACCGGACTGTTATTAAGAGTGAATGACAGAAGTGCCGTTGTCTTGATGCTGGTAAGTACAATTAGCTCGTAGAGTATCACCAGGATCGTAACGTTCACGATCGGATACGATAAAGGGTTTGCCTTCTGGTAAAGCTGAAATGATAATCAAAATTATTATCAATCACATTCATGCTCAAAATTATTATTCATCACATTCATGCTCAAAATTATTATCCAATCACATTCATGCTCAAAACTATTATCTAATCACATCATGCTCAAAATTATTATCTCATCACATTCATGCTCAAAATTATTATCAATTGCATTCATGTTCCAAATTATTTGTATGTTTCATCGGTACATAAATTTAATATCTTTATTTCTTTCTTTCTCTTGTGTTTGTATTTTCCTCTTTCATGTACACATATACTCTTAAAATTGTATATATATTACAAGAAGTATGAAACGCGTTTATAATAAATCTTGTATGTATTTATTATTAATAATAATAAATTATTTCATTAGACTGAATTAAGCATTAATGTTATTTTTATTAACTTTATAATATAATTATTATATATTTAAAATATATATTATAAAGTTACATTATATATACTGTTACATTATATATAACTGTTTAAATATTAGAAACAATATTGGAAAGAAATGCAAATTAAAATATTTAAGATTTAAAATTTTCCATAGTAAAATCGTTGTAGTATGTTATTATACTATTAATATCTGTATCATTTTGTCTGTTTCATTCTCAGGCACACGTGCTCTTAAATCTCGCACTTATTGTCGCTTAGAATATCCCGCCGGTTGCAGAGAGTCTTCTCGGTTAGGGTAGCAAACACTGTAATCCCCATGGCACTTTCCACCTTGCTAGGAGAACTTATCCAATATTCGGGTGGCACTAAGAAACCTGTTAGGTTAGCTGTTTCGTATAAGGTACCCCTACCGTGTGCTAACTTATGCGTACGTAGCACCATCGGCACTCTTAGAAGATGATGGAAAAAGCAAGTCCCACCTAACATCACTTCTACCTCTTCTCGTTTGCGGTGGCACGTGAATTACCTACATGTATATATCTATCTAGATGTATATGTATATGTGAAGGTTTAAGTGTGTGTGTACTCGAATGTAATAGGCAAACAATGTTAAGTGGATCCTCTTCTCTCTATGATACAACGATCTATTCAGAATTATATGAATATTATATTGAGAAATAATCAAATTGCAATAATCAATACGCGTTTATTTTTCTTATTTATTTTTTTTATAATAAATTAAATATTTATATTTTGTGAGAAAGATTTTTCTATTTAATATGTTCTCTGTTGACATGTAAGGATGAAAATAAATTCTGAAAGAAAAAGAATCCTAGAAATAGACAAAGAGGGGAATACCATGACCTTGTTTTATTTAACAATTAATTTAATTATTATTTTTCTTAAATTTCTTTTTAATTAAAATACATTAAATCCATATTAAAATGATGGAGTAAAATTCCACGTAAAGACACTTTATAAGGCACAAATTTTGACATATTTAAATAATTGCAACTTGTTGTTATTAACAATTGAATAATAAGATGTGTCGTAAAAATAACACCTAATAATAAAAGATTTATTATAAATTTGTTTCTGAACATAAAAACAGAATACTGTAACACCTACGCTATTTCTCGTGAAACGATACGAATTAATTCCAACACCTAATAATTAGTCAATGACAAAGTCACGTTGAAAAAACTAATTCCAATCAGATTATTAAAGTCATGCAAAGCGATTTATTTGGAAATTTAAACTATCTATTCAAAATTATATGAATATTATATCGAGAAATAATCAAAGTGCATTAATCAATACGCGTTTTATTTTTCTTATTTATTTTTTTTATAATAAATTAAATGTTTATATTTTATGAGAAAGATTTTTCAATTTAATATGTTCTCTGTTGACATGTAAGAATGAAAATAAATTCTGAAAGAAAGAGAATCCTAAAGATAGACAAAGAGGGGAATACCATGACCTTGTTTTATTTAACAATTAATTTAATTATTATTTTTCCTAAATTTCTTTTCAATTAAAATACATTAAAAACTAATTAATCAATGACGAAGTCACGTTAGAAAAAGTAATTTCAATCAGATCATCAAAGTCGTGCAACGCCGATCTCTTAAAAAATGTGAGCTATGAGTGAAAAACTTTTCATAGAAAATTGATTTGAATCGATAAAATGAAAAGTAATAATGACAACAATCAAAATTCATTATTTTCTAAAATACTATTATTATATATTATATATTATTATACAATGAAAATAGAAAAAGAATACGTTGAATAAATTTTTTTTAAATATAAAAATATCTATAATAATATTATATAATATTATATAAAATATATGTATTGAATATATATATTATATATATTATATATTATATATTATTATATTATACAATAAAAATAGAGAGAGAAAACGTTGAATAAATTTTCTTTAAATATAAAGTATCTACAATAATATTATATAATATTATATAAAATATGTATTGAATATATATTACACATTATATATTATTATACAATAAAAATAGAAAGAGAACACATTGAATAAATTTATTGTTAATATAAAAGTATCTATAATAATATTATATAATATATAAAATATGTATTGAATATATATTACACATTATATATTATTATACAATAAAAATAGAAAGAGGACACGTTGTGAATAAATTTATTGTTAATATAAAGTATCTATAATAAACCAAGTTCTATTAGAGTTTAATGAAACATTATTGCTATCTATATTATCATTAATCACCCTAACGATCATTTCGTATTACGCCTTTCTCTCTCTCTCTCTCTCTCTCTCTCCGCCCCCCTCTCTCTCTACTTGCTATTAGATACGATATTAGAAGATATGCAAACTAAAGGATATGATTGCAAACTCCCATAGATTTGGCCTAGGGATACGATAAAGAGCTGATTCGCTTTACGATAGTACGATTAATCGAATACCAGTTACATCGGATAGGTTCCATCGGAATCGAGTTTGAGTCGAGCTTAGGATCGATCGTATCTACGATATGCTACTTCTCGCACGAAAGAGCACACGGACAACGACGACGACTACGACGACGATCCATTTCGAACGATGGAAATGGAATTTTTTTTTCTCCCCTACTTTCCTTCCCCCTCTCCTCTCTCACTCTACTCACCCATCTTCCCCCTTCATATGCCAGAAAGGACCCGATGCCCATACATTTTTCGATATCAAAGAATAGCGTGCGATTCGCCGAGCTAATGGAAACCCTTCCCCCCCACCACCCTCCTCTCTCCCTACCTCTCCCACCCCACCCCTCCCCACCTAACCCCATCGTACATCTACTATTTTCACATGCATCGAAATATACCAAGTGAAATCGTTTTAAAGTCGGTTCAACAAACGTTATGCACTTTTCTCACTTTTTCTCTTTCTTCCTTTCTATTCATTCGTTTATTCTATCTTTCTTTCTTTCTATCTATCTATCTATCCTTTTCTCTATTTATATCTATCTTTATCTTATTTTTAGAAAAAAATTCTATTTTAACAAGTTTTTTCTTTTTTCTTTTTTACTGTACTTTATTTTTTATTATTACAACACGAATGAGTAAGTCCTACGTAAAAAAAGAATAGATAAAGTGCAAATAAAAATTGATTCGCAGCAAAGATAATCGGTCGTTCGATTTGGTAACGGTCCACCCACGTTTCTCGAAAGGTTTTATTATCGAGAACGAATTGTTGGAAAGTTTGAGAGTACTTTTCTTTTTTTTTTTTTATTGTAGATTCGAGTACAAGAGAACATCAATGTTCTATTATTTTTTCTGGAAAATTTAAGTATCTCCCGTACAATCGAATAGAGAAACTTTTTTCTAATGGGGAAAAAAATCGTCTAAAGTGAAAATGATGATACCTTGTACTATTTCATTAAAAGTAAATATTTCTATTAAGATGTCACATATTTTGTGTATATTTTTGATTATATTATTTAATTTATTTTACTTATTTATTCTATTATTTTCTATTATTCATCTTTATATTAAAATCGTAAGAAATATTGAAGACAAATTATAATATATGTTTCCAAGATTTTAAATTGTTGCATAATTTTTGTTTAATGAATAATGAAATATTTAATGATAATATCAAATAAATTGTTTAATGAAAAATAAATGAAACAATGATTATATGACGAAATGAAAATGTAACGAGTTATACCTTGACTGTCGAATAAAATTAATTCTTATAATTAATAACTATTGTTTTAATATTAATATAAAATATATCATTTCAATTATGTTTGTTCTAATTGAACTATATATGCGAATCAAAAAATATTGATTTCAATGTAATCGAAAGAATGAATAATGACAAATTAATTAAATATATATATAAATAATAATAATAATACTTATGTACGCACGTAAGAAGTTATACTTCTTTGCCGTACCAAAACGAATATAACCTCAATAACCTCAAAATAACTTCAAAAAAACTTCAAAGAAAAAAAATAACTTAAAAAAAAAAATATTATTATTTTATATATATATAAAAAGAATAAAAAAAAGAAAAAGAAAATATCAAAATATAGATATCAGTCCACACTAAATATAAGAGAGATATATCGAATTACTACACGCGTCAACAGCCATGGCGCGGTTACAGCATTAGTTTTCGCTCGATCATTTAAGTCAAGCAGCGCTGAGTACGATTAGTATTTGGATGGGTGACCCGCTTGAGAAAAAAGGGGAAAAGAAGAGAAGACAACTTCATGCCGTATACTTGAAATCTTTGCCGCGCGTTGTAAATACCGACAAACTTCATGGTGTCGTTTTTTCCAGACGCTCGGAACAAAATCACTCCCCATTACATTTTCCCCAATGCGCCAAAAGAAGTATAACTTCAATATAACTTCAATAATATAAATAAACACTGTCAGGAAAATGAAACAGTATCGATCTATCCTTGTATCAAATTTGTTCTTGTTTCTTTTATACAATAATTTGCTTTCCTTTTCTTTCATTTCATCTTTTTTCTTTCTTCTTTTTTTTTTCTAAGAAATCGAACGGATTCTTTGTCTCTTTTTCATTCACTTTTTCTCTCCTTTTAGTTCACGCCCCTGTTAATCGGGATTCCAATTTGATTAAAAATTTGATTTCGCACCCATGCACACTCGTTCTTTCGTATCTCTCGGGTATCCTTTATCCATTGGGATCGTTGGAAAGTCGATATCACAGAGAAAAAGAGAAAAAGAAAAAGAGAGAAAGAGAGAGAGGGAGAGAGAGAGAGAAGGACAGTATTCGAAGAAAATTGACATGCAGCTACGATTTTTCTCGTAACTCTGAGAAAACTTCTCCGAGAAGAGATTCGTTTACCTTGAGAACATCCGACGGTATTATCGTAAAATATGAAATTCATATCTCCAGCAACGTAGAAGAACGTTTCAGAGACCGTGCCACGAAAGATTCTTTTCGCTTCAATTCAAAAACGCTAATAAAAAAAATCATCCAAATGGATATACTACGATTCATGCCAATTCATTGAAAATTTTTTCTATTTTATGTTATTCGAAATTCATCAATGCAATTTTATCCGTTCGATTGCTTTTTTTATATACGAGGGTCGAATATTTTCATTAAAAATACATCAGAATGTTTTCATTTTTATATAAAAAATATCATTTATTATTATTGTTTACGTTATAGTGAAAAGTAATTCCAATTTTTCGTTGGAAGATTTTATTTCAAATTTTATTTTTCAGCAAAGTTTAATCACATTTATCGATATCACTAAATTATTTCTGTTAAAAATTTTAGAAAATCATTTTACGTTTTAAGTAATAGATATTTTCTACGTGATTTTAAACCTAATGATGTTTCTTCTTTCTTTTTTTGTCATAACATCAGAAATGGGGAAAATCAGCATTTTCGTCGTATTTTTACTTTTTTTTTTCTTTTTTTTTATTACCGTATGGGTAATATAATGCAGATAGAAGAAAATTATGTGCCGTTTATGGGGAGGATACGTTAAGTGAAAACCGGTGTCGAAATTGGTTTTCGATATCTCATTCTGATAATTTCAATTTAAAAGATGCACCAGGATCAGATCGTACAGTTGAAACAGATAACGACAAAAAAAAAAGAAAAAGAACACTGATGAATGTTAATCGTCGTATAACAACGCGAGAAATAGCTGAGAGAAAAATCTGGATACTAATTATAACAAAAATATTCTTTTATTTGCCATTTAAAAAGAAAAAGAAAGAAAAAAAGGAGGAATTACTTTCCGAAACAACTTAATATTATAATTTAGATAAAATATATTACAAAAAAATACTTTTTAATTTATAAAATAAATATCGATATCATCGGAGGATTCCTCGTGTTTGAAAATAATTTTCAAATGAAACGAAACAGAGAGAAAAAACATTATTCGTATTAACGCAAATATTTAGGTGACCTGTTTTTTAACCCGAAACAATGTGTACGAAAATATATATACAAATCTATATTTATAAAATAATAATAATAAAAAAAAAAGGAATTGGAGGGATAATAAAATACGTGTGTGCATTGATACGAAAATATTTCAAGCTAACAATCATTAGTATAATAAATATATATATATAAATATCGTTTATATCAGTATTTCACTAATACCGTGACATTTGGTAACATTTGAAATAGATAATAGGTCGGCAAAAAAATATTTATAGATCGTCGATAGTACGTGAATGTATTTTAACCAATGGGGGAAACGCGCGTTTTAGAATGGCAATTCGCTTTAACTCGCATAAACGAATTTACCCGAATTTTACGTACGATTCGATTGCGACGTTTTTACGGCACAGCTAATTTGCACCGCTTTAAAAGTATTTCAGCCCGAACAAATTCGTTCTTGTTGAACGACGTATTATTGGTCGGATGCAAGAGCGTGACCCACCCAACTCTATCCGCAAATTTAAATAGGCACCGAACCAACACATACATGCAAAAGCCACCCCCCCACCACCACCCACCACCCATCACCACTCGCGTGAAAATTTTCCAGGGTTATTTCCAATGATTTTATTGTTCGATCCGTAACCAGTCAATCCGCAGCATCTCTTCGATCAATTCTATTTTTAATTGAAATAATTCCTAGTTTTGCTTATGCAACATTCGAACGACTATGACTTTTTGTTCACTCATCTAATGACTAATTTTTATTCATTCAATTCTATTAACAATTATCAACGTTTATTATATGAAAACGTAAATGTATTATTTCGCATTGGATGAAAATAATCATGAAATTTCATTGGTTTTTTGTTTTTTTTTCTTCCTTTTTATGCGAAATTCATGAATATTTATCATTTTCATTGTATTATCTACTTTGCGTTATTCTGTATGTATATATATATATAGAACTTTTATTTATTCAAAAGTCTGATTACATTCTCGAAAAGTGTCCCCCAACTTCTTGTCGCACGTTCGGAAATTATGTAAAAGAAAATTCACTCGACTTTTCCTCTTGTATATCTTTCCCACTAACGAGAATAAGTTTTTACATTCCTTTCTTTTTTTTTTCCATTTTTTTTTTGTTTTTTTTTCTTCTTCTCTACGAACACACTTTAGAAAAAAATAGACGTCGACATTATTAATTTTTTTTTTTAAATTCATTATAATCTTTCTTGTCATCTTGTCGAGTTGATTAATGTCAGAACCCGTCTTTCTCTTACTAACTTAAGAATTTCGAAATAAACGATTTTCTGTTTTTTTTTTAAATTTAAAAAAAAAGTTTAAAAAAAAGTAGTTTAACAAAAATAATGCGAGATGTTATTAGTAGAGTATTTATTCCACGATAAAAATTATATAAAAATGTGTGTCATTTTAATGAATATTTTGATTTATAAATATTAAATAATTAAAATTAAAATATTAAGATTAACAAACTTAAATCATCTAGTTCGCAAGTTGTAATACTATTTGTTTTATTAAATTCTCAAGATTACGTAAAATGAAAATATAAAATAGATCAAAGAAAAAGTTTTACATTCGGACATCTGTTTCTGAGTTTCTTAATTAAAGTACTTCATGCAAAAATTTCTTCTAAACTAGGAAGTTAACCATTACGTATAATAATACAATACATATTAATTCTGTTATATATTTTAACTATGCGAATATATTTAAGTCTAATAATTCAATTGAAATTAAATAAAATTACTTCAAAAATGTTCGATATTTTCTAATTAATTTTTACATGTGAAACAATGAAACCACAATAATAATATATTTGATTCGACAAAGCGTTAAGTAGACACAAAAAATTATTATAAATTTTCTAGATTGCAATTGTGTGTACAGTAGCTAGTTCTACGAAAACCCATGAAACGTATTCATTTTCCACCCCTTGAAATCTGTCTATAGATAGAAACAGAAGTAAACTTTTGCCCACGATTTGCCACTGTCTCGAACATAAAGCACGAGCTATCACGAGAAAACAATGCTGAAAGTGTATTCTATAACACTGGATGGTACTTGTCACAATGCACCCTAATCATTTAGCTTTACTCTTCCGTAAATTGTCGTCGTTAAACGGATTCGCAGAAATTTAATATCGATCCTTAAATAATAAACATGTAATTTTATACTTTATAATAAAATTTTACAAATTTTTTGAAGTTACACTTTTGGCGCGTTAGGGAAAATGTAATGGGGAGTGATTTTGTTCCGAGCGTCTGGAAAAACGACACCATGAAGTTTGTCGGTATTTACGACGCGTGGCAAAGCGATTTCAAGTATACAGCATGAAGTTGTCTTTCTTCTTCTTCCCCTTTTTTCTCAAGCGGGTCACCCATCCAAATACTAATCGTACTCAGCGCTGCTTTACTTAAATGATCGAGCAAGAACTAATGCTGTAACCGCGCCATAGCTGTTGACGCGTGAAGTAATTCGATATATCTCTCTTATATTTAGTGTGGACTGATATCTATATTTTGATATTTTCTTTTTCTTTTTTTTATTCTTTCTTATATATATATAATAATAATTATTTTTTTTTAAGTTATTTTTTTCTTTGAAGTTTTTTTTTGAAGTTATTTTTGAGGTTATTGAGGTTATATTCGTTTTGGTACGGCAAAGAAGTATAACTTTTTACGTGCGTACATAAGTACAAACACCAGTTTTTTTCAATTCACAAAACATTCACTCGCAAATTATTGGCTAATCGAAAAAGTCATTTAGTTTTATGCAAAGAAATTTCTCGTTAGAAAAACCCAACCTTGCATATAAAACCTCAAAATTATTTGATATTCTAGTAATAGACATTTCCTACGTGATATCGAACCTTCTTTCGTGTTTTCCTCGGTTAAATAGTTTTTTTTTTTTTTCTAGCATCGTATCAGAAATGGAAAATCAAGGTCTCAGTATTTACGTTATATTTTTACTTTTTTTTATTATTACGAAATGCAGTTCAAGGGAAAACAAAATTAGGTTATTCGATTTGAAAAATGCAGTACGTTTGAGTAGTCCTGTCGAAAAATTCAATTAATTTAAATTAAATTAAATTCAATTAGGGTAATATAAAATTCCGTTTTATTTTGATTTTTATGTTTAAAATTGAATATAAATGCTTTAATTTTGACTACTCTTTGGAATTGAACAAGTTTATTTCGAATCGAATCGTGGTACTAAAAGTTTGTCGACTCGTTAACATATTCAACTATTTTCAGGAGCCAATTTGTGATTCGGAATTCCTCGAATAAAAAGATTTTTCACATTTGTTTAAAACTATCGAATCACACAACTCTTAAAAGTTTAAATACAAGATCGGGACGGGAAAAATGATGTTCTTAATCTGAAATCGGGGTCTCGAAATATTGGCTGCTCGAAAATGTTTATGACGCTGACACAAACTTTCATGATTTAAACTCGACCCCCTGGTATTCGGGGATACTCGTTAATTTCAGTTACTCCTACTCTCCCCCTCCCCCTCCCCCGTCCTCTACCATTTTACTCCAATCCAAATGAAATTTTGTATGATTGATTCGTATGCACCTGTATTGTGCGATCAAATTCACGATTTTCCTTTCCCCTTCTCATTTTCACTCGTACGAAGAAAGAAAAAAAAAAAGGATCACAAAATATAAAATTTCATTGGAGTTCAAATCAAAATGCTACGAATTAAATTATTAAAATTACAAACAAATTAAACCTTCTATATAAATAACATTAAAAAATAAAAAAATAAAAAAAAACAAACTACGCTGCTTTGATTTTCAATTCGTAATGGAAAATATTTGTCTCGTACGATTAAACTCTCCCTCTCTCTCTCTCTCTTTCTCGTAAAAGTTATAAAATAACGAATATTATATTTCACAATGCAGATATCAAAAAAAAGAAATAGGAAACAATATTTCGTAGAAAATACCAAACAGTTGTGGTACAGAAGAAGAAAATTTTCGAGTTATACAAAGCTTTATATTACAAAACACATAACGTGAACAAACATTAAGAGTAAATAAGAAGAAGAAAGGGTAGGAAACATTAGTCGAGCAGGGGTAGGGGTAGTTGATGCTGGGAAGAAGGGGATTGGTTGGTTTAAGTTGAGACACACAAACCTAGAACTGTCATAAATAGTAGAATTTTCCAAAGTTTCGTCGATAGGTCTGACTATGGGTATTATACGATGGAACGTTCGGTTGAAACTCGTAAAACGCGATGGCGACGTTGGGGTTTCGATAGTAGTCGAGTAGTAGTCGAGTAGTAGTCGAGTAGTAGTGGCTGGACTAAGCGTAAAGAAGGAAAGAAACAAAGAAACAAAGAAAGGAAGAAAGAAAAAGAAACAATAAGAAGGAAAGAGTAGAAAAAAAAAGGAAACAAAAATCTATCCGATCGTAAAGTTCATTCTTGGGGAAAGGAGTTTCTCTCTCTCTCTCTCTCTCGTAGCGTGTTGAAATCGAGTGCACAGTGCACACATTGCGGTGCACAGAATGCACACACAATGCAGTGCACAGAATGCACCCACACGTGTAGCTGGTGCGGAATCGCGAATTCGCGAAAAGAAAAGTGAAGAGAAAGAGAAAGAGAAAGAGAAGAGAAGAGGAGACTTAAAAAAAAGAGGGAGAGGGGGGAAGAGAAAATAGAAGGAGATCGAGAAAAATATACGCGTAGGTTTTTCTCGCGCTCGTTTTCCGCGGCGATTGTCTGCAAAGTCACTGATCAAAAGAAAAATGGAAGAACGAGTTTTATCGAAAGGATTCATTTTATAGCGTTCGGGCATTCCCTCCTCCCCCTCCTCCTCCTCTTCTATTCCTATCCTATCTTATTCTCTCCGCAAGCTCACTCACCCACCCCACCCCACCCACGCTTCGCTTATACGCTCGAAGCTTCGAGCAACGAATTCATATGTAGGTGCACGTGCAAACTCATCCCCTCCACTTCTCTCCTCCTCTCTCTCACTCTCTCAAACACCACCCCCACCCCATCTCAACTAACCCCACCCCAAACCCTGCCACTAACACACCACCACTCTACTATCTACTTCACTTTATTCTTTTTCTATCTTCCTTCCTTCCTTCCTTTCTTTCTTTCTTGTTTTTTTTCTTTTTTTTTTTTTTCTTTTTCTCGTATTGGATCGAGGGCAAAACTGGATTTCGATTTCTCGCAGGTGACTTCGAAAAGACGACGGCAACATCCGTGCGAATCTTCGAAAGACGAGGGAGGGGGCTGGGTGAGAAGCGAAGGAGTTGTCTGTCGTTTTCGACGAGAAACATATGAGAAAGGATAGATAGAGTTAAAGAGAGAGAGAAAGAGAAGGAGACAGAGAGAGAGAGAGAGACTGCATGAGAACCTTTGAAGAGAACTCGACGGATATATTGGAAAATTGCTACCTCGCGGTTATTCCCCCAAGTTGGGGGTGGAGAAACCGCACTAGCATTACATCTATATATCCTAGGTAGATATATACCGGATGTGACGAAAGTAACCACGACCAAGTAGGACTCTACATCTTTTCTCGTCAAATGTTCTTTATAGTTTTTAATATCGCAAAATCGAAAGAGAGAGAGAGGGGTAGTCTTATGATAGATTTTTCTTTCTCTTTTTCTTCTTTTTCTTTCTCTTTTTCTCTTTTTCTTTTTTCTGTCAGTGAATTTGACCTATTCACAAACTATATTACATTTTGTCAGTCTATTTGAACTACCACGATTCACAACACGATTGATTGATTTATTATCAAATTATGAGTAAATATAGTTGCACTTGTTAATAAATAGTTGTACACTGTACTCAACATAATTTTGAAGTATGTGTAATTAAAAAATTTAAATCATAGATTTTTCTTTTTCTTTTTCTGTCTCAAGTGAATTTGACCTACCACGATACACAATTCGATTGATTGATTTATTATCAAATTATGAGTAAATACAGTTGCATCTATTAATAAATAGCTGTACACTACACTCGACATAATTTTGAAGTATGTGTAATTAAAAAATTTAAATCATAGATTTTTCTTCTCTTTTTTTCTATCAAGTTAATTTGACCTACTCACAAACTATATTACATTTTGTCAGTCTATTTGAACTACCACGATTCACAACTCGATTGATTGATTTATTATCAAATTATGAGTAAATATAGTTGCATCTATTAATAAATAATTGTACACTATACTTGACATAATTTTGAAGTATGTGTAATTAAGAGATTTAAATCATATCTCGTTAACGTTTTTTTTTTGTTTCTGAATATACATTTTTGGGACACACTAAATATATAAGATAAATACTGATAAATATTTTAAACATCAATCTACAAATTTTTTTATAATTACTTAAACAAATATTTATATAAAATAGGAAATATTAGGTTATTCAGAAATGCCTATTAATATTTTGAACATGTTCTCTGCTACGTTTAATATTTTCAGTATACGTTAAAACATATTTTTACATCAAATGATATTTTTCTGATTAAAAAATAAATAAACTGTGATAGTTGATATCATTATGATGTATTATGTACAATTATATAACAATAATATACAAGATAAAATTTGAACCATCAAGTAGAAAACAGCATGAATAAATAAATAATAAAATAAAAGAATACGAGTATTTGCTAAAAAAAAAAAAATTAGATTCGCAATGCGGTGTATATTAGTATGCGTAGTAGAAAACTGGTACGAGCGTTTTCAATCTGAAAAATTTCGATCTTCAAGATAAACCTTGTTATAGTTCGACCAATCGATGAAAAAGTCGATTAGATGACGGAAAAAAATGAAGTAAAACCAGTAAGTTTAAAATCATATTATTAATAAGAAACTAAACGTCTATGACGAAACAATTTTCAATCATTCGAAATAGGCTAAATACAAAATACAAAAAAGAAAGAAATAAAAAAAAAACTTGTTTTACTATATATAAATTTTTTTCTATATATATATATAATTTATTTACTATTATTTACTATTATTATTATTTACTATATTATTATTTACTATTTATATATAATTTATTTACTACATATTATAAAGAAAATATATGTTCACAAATTCGCACAAAATTTTCATACACAATTTGATACCCACTGACACCCCCCACTACCCGTGACATGAAATATCCTCCTAAAAATAGAATTTTGTGAACTCATCCTCTATTTAAAATAATACACCATGACAAGAGACCGACTTCATTCGGTTAGTTTTTCAAGTAGAATTCTAGAAAGTAGTCAAGGTATCGTTAGTCACGCGATCACTTAACGAATTCTCATGAGAGATCTGTGTGACTCTGGTGAACGAATGTTTTACTGCCTTGAGAGTCTCTTTTTCCCGCTTCAGGTACTTGTGACCGAGTTAAAGTAGACACGTGCGCTTTATAAAGGACTTATACTTATATATATATATGTATGTGTGTGTGCATACGTACATATATATATATATATATATTAACTAATGTAAGTGTAAAGATAAATCTGTAAAAGATGATCTTAAGTGACTTTTTTCGAACACTTAAAACATTTTATTCGATGGAGATATATTTTAATTGATATTTCAGCTTTTAAATCTAATTTTTTTGTTTAATAATTTTTTTTAATTATATATTAATTTTAAATGTTTTTTAAAACTATACTTATACATTCTATTTCGTGTTATTCTTTCTGTTTTATTTGTTATTATAATCAGCATACTATTATCACAATTATTATTATTATTATTATTATTATTATTATTATTATTATTATTATTATTATTATTATTATTATTATTGTAATTGTTAGAATCGTAATGGAAAATGTAATGTTCCATATAAATGCTTTTTTAACTATTATATTTGAAAAGTATGAAATATAAATAAAGTATGAAATATATTTGGAAAATAAAAATGCTCACAAATACACAGAAATAATTTTTTTATATTATATAATAATTAAACACAGATTTATTTTATATGACAATAATAATAATAATATATGATACTAATAATAATAGTAATAAGTATAATAATAATCTTAGAATTAGTAACACCTGTTAAATCTAGAATTCTCCATCCCATAGATCCCTTGTCTTCAATTAAACTTACTTGTTTCCTACAGGTCCTATTCTAGCCCTACCAACTGTCTAAATAAATCCCACAAGTTCCATAGTTTCCCTTTACCGAAAACCTAAGAAAAATAAATATTAATTTCCGACCAAATTACACTAACTCAAACATCAACTCAACATTTTTCAAAATATCTTCTGCTACATTTTACAATTTCATAAAAGAAAAAGAAAAAAAAAAAGATAAAAATAAAACGTACGTTTCAAAGTATAACTTCTCAAATTTACTAACCGTACTCATATTGCATTCTAAATACTTTTAAATTTGGCACGTAACTGATACACAAATTGTACGACTCTTCCACCCACCTCTAACAAACGAACAAACAAACAAACAAAACAAAAAAATAAAACAAAAATTCGAACAACAATGATATATCGCTTTGGTGGATAGGTGGGGGCGGGTGGGGGTGTGTGTGGGTGGAGAGAAAAAAAAACGTAACGATTTTCCATGCCAAACAGAAAAAGCTTCCGTTTGAATTTCCTCGAGGTAGTAGGTAAAAGCAAAAGCATGGAACGAAAGCCCCGAAAACAGCTTCAACGAAACATTGGTGAAAAACACGAAACGTTCACGAAAAACGTCCATTAGGTGTGCCCTTTCATTTCCCTCTACAACTCCCCCTTCTACCCCCATTGGTAAACTACAAACCCATCGAAAACTGAAAGTTATTAAAACTGCGTGGTATCTACACGAGTATATTCATCGTTTTGAATCGAAAATTACGGTAATGATTATCGTCTCTATTCCTTTCCTTTCCTTTAACGCAAGTAGTATTCTTCTTTGTGCATAATCGTAACTCGTATTTGGATCAACCGCAAAGCTGCACAAACCTGTTTCGCGTCGATATGCTTTGATCTAAAAGCTTTGCCTAAAATGCGTGGGAAGAAACCGATAAACGTTTCATACTTACTAAATTTGTCGTATATTTTATAAAGGACCCTAATCAAAAAGGGGTTTCGAAAACGAGCGAGAGAGAGAGAAAGAGAAAGTTCGTACACGTGTAATTAAATTAACGTTTAAATTTGTATTCGACAAAATGAAATGTTTATTAATATACAAGCTTTTTAAATTATATTTATTTCCCTAATGATATATATTTCTTTTAATTCAACCAATTCCAATTTGTTTCTTTCATTTATAACGTACGTATATAAACTCTTTTCGAAGTATAATTTTTCAATAACTTATATAATCTTCAATAACGAAAAAAAGTTCGTACACGCGTAATTAAATTAACGTTTAACACTAGATTTACGGACTGAGCCAATTTGACTCATTAAAAATTTGATTACTATATATATATAAAACTTAAATATTATTTTTTAAAAAAACATATGTCGGTTTTTAATAACGTAATGAAATATACGTAAATATTAATTCATCCTCTCTACTCAATCCCCTTCATTCAAACGATGTTTATAAGTCATTAAAAAATAATGAACAAACTATCCGTAAATCTAGTGTTAAATTCGTATACGTCAGAATGAAATGTTTATAAATATACAAGCTTTTTAAATCATATTTCTTTCTCTAATGATATATATTTCTTTTAACAAAACCAATTCCAATTTTTTTTTTTTTTTCATTTACAAGATAGGTATATAACCCTTTCGAAGTATAATTTTTCAATAAAACGATTCAAGAACATGCCAATAAAAAAAAAACAAAAACAAAAACAAAAAAGAAGTAATCTCATTAGTGTTACATTTATTTAACCTATACAAAACTATTAATCAACTTCATCCTTATTTCTTTCTTTCAAATTCTTATATTCCTGAAATGATATCGCAAGACTAAGAGAGAAGACACGAAGAGTGATACTCGGAAAGGAGATTATGCGTTCGATGGAATGAAGCACGTGCAAGTACTGCTCCAGGCAAACTTGGAAACCGAATGCAGGATAAAAGAGAGGTAGAGAAAGAGAGAAAGAGAGAGAAACAGAGTGTGGGTATGTGGTAAAAGGGTTGTCTCTGAGTGAGTCGTAGAGGAAGCTAAAGGGTGAGTGAGATACAGTAAAAGAGAAAGAGAAAAAGGGAGGAAAGAGGGAGAAAGAGAGAGGGAGAGAGAGAGAGGAAGAGAGGGGTGGTATGTGTTTCATGATACTCAGTAATGCTGTCAAGCGTGTACTTACACACTACGGTAAGATTCTTCGTGGCAGAGTTTGTGGAGAAGGTTGGCGCATCTGCAGTAACTTCGCAGCTGAACGTACCCGAGAGGGCAAAGTCGACGTTGTGTAGCGTTACCTCGTTGTTGTTGGACTTCCCAGCCTGAAAACCACACATTGAAAATGTACTGAACGTTGTACCACCACCATCAACTTCATACAGATACAGGAATTTCATTTATAATTTCAATGTTAAGTTGTATCACTAATTTTTATATCAGTTGTTAATAATAACTTGAATTTGTTTCTTTTATTCGTATATTTGTTTAATTTTTAATATTCGACAGGTTTGTACTGAACTTTGTACTTGACTTGCCACCACCACCACCATCAACTTCATACAGATACAGGAATTTCATTTATAATTTAAATGTTAAGTTGTATCACTAATTTCCATATCAGTTGTTAATAATAACTTGAATCTGTTTCTTTTATTCGTATATTTGTTTAATTTTTAATATTCGACAGGTTTGTACTGAACGTAGTACTTGACTTGCCACCACCACCACCACCACCACCATCAAATTACCATCATACGGATACAGGAATTTCATTTATAATTTCAATGTTAAGTTGTATCACTAATTTTCATATCAGTTGGTAATAATAACTTGAATTTGTTCCTTTTATTCGTATATTTTTTTAATTTTTAACATTCGACAGGTTTTTGAAGTGTCGTTTGATTTATCAATATTTTTGGATTTATTTAATTACCATTTTATTTATATTTTAATATTTCGTCAGTATTTTAGGTTTCCTTTGATACCTTTCGGTCTGTTTTTTCTGCCCTTTTTAATGTACTCTAAAATAATTTTCGTTTTAAAATTCATGCAAATTTTTGAAACCTTCAATTTGATATGTCAATCATTTAAATTGTCGAAAAATTTATTTTTGCATATATGTTTCCCTTTTTTTTAAACAAATGGAACAACTCCGTAAAAATATATTTTCTTTTTTCATTTCAATGATAAAACGTAATACTTCATCAAATCGATTCGTTAACATAATCGAATAAAAAATAAATTTAATCTGCAGCTCGCTTATATTTATCTTTAAATATAAAATTTGTTCTATACA
The DNA here is from genome assembly GCF_010416935.1 of Polistes fuscatus. Classification (NCBI taxonomy): domain Eukaryota; kingdom Metazoa; phylum Arthropoda; class Insecta; order Hymenoptera; family Vespidae; genus Polistes; species Polistes fuscatus. The sequence goes on along the minus strand of NW_025113173.1, from coordinate 5,296,829 downwards.
CATTATTTAAAAAAAAAAGGAAAATAAATCAATAAATAAATTTAAACTATTTCGACTAATCAAAGAAGATCGTACAAATTTATTAAAAACAAAAATTATATTCACGGTAAATGTGCACGAATCTAAATAAATATAAATGAATAAATATAATATAAATAATTATATAACATGATTAGATATAAAAAAAATTTCTATACTATTCTCAATACTTTCCTAAAATAAAAATATATTTTCATACTATTATATATTATATATATATAGAAATCGTTCATTTCTAAATTAATTGATTGGCACGATTGACTAACAAATGTTTTATATTTCATTGAAAATTTTCTCTTTAATATTCTCGAACTTAGTTAAAATTTAAATTAATTACAATTCAAATGAAATCGTCGTTTAATGAGATAAAAATACAATTCATGTTAAATCTACAATTCCTTTTTTTTTATTATATTTATTTTTAATTCAAATAACAAGGAACGTAATCAAGGATGAATATAAAAAGAGAAAAAAAAAACTAGAAAGACAGAGAGAAACAGAAAGAAAGAGAGAAAGAAAGAAAGAGAGAGAGAGAGAGAATAAGACAGATTCATTGAAGTAGTTACGAAAAGCATATTCGAGGATACTGTAAGGAAGACTAATTTAATCGAAGGTCTGTTCGAATTGTTTCATTAGCATTTTATCGGTTTGATATCTTCTTTATCGTCGAAGGAAATGAGAGAGAAAGAGAGAGAGAGAGAGAGAGAGAACGAGCTATTAGAAAGAGAGATAAGGTTTTTATTTTCAATATTCGTTTGAAACGTTCGCTAAAGTTCCAATGAGCGCACTTGAGTAAATCAACGTTTTATCAGAAATTATCTAGCACTCGGATAAATTGACTCGATGAGCCTAAGTGGCGAAGATGAAGGTAAAAATAAAAAAAGAAAAAGAAAGAGAGAGAGAGAGAGAGAGAGAGAAAGGGGGAAATACAATCAAAGAAAACGAAGAAGGAAAGCGTCAGTGAGGAAAGATTTAATCGGTACAGTCAAAGGATTGTATGCGTAATTAGAGAAAGTTCAAATAACGAACGAAGGTAAGAAACTAAAATGCTAAAATGAAGGAGGAGTTACGAAAAAAGGAAAAGAAAAATGATGGGAATGATAGTAGTGGTTGGTTCCTTTGAACGAAACGAAAATAAGACAAACGAATTCTTCATATTTTATCTGGAAAAGGAACGTAACGGGAGAGAAATAAACAGAAAAAAGTAACTTGGTGTTAGTGTTGTCTCAAAAAGAACCCAACCCCCACCTTCCCCTTCCCCTTCTTTCTCTCGCTATTATCGTTTTGAAAGTTTCTAACCGAAATAAGAGAAAGAAGGACAAAAAATGTCCATTAGTTTTTGTAATTTTTGATTAAAGAACGTCAGAAGAGAAGTTGTATTCTTCTTTTTTTATTTTTTTTTCTTCTACTAAAAACAAAACAAAGTAAGAAAAGATAAAACAAAAGGAATGGAAATAAAAGGAGCGTACGATTTCTATTTTATTATAAATCAAACAAAAGAGAGAAAGAAAGAAAGAAAGAAAGAGAGAGAAGGAGCTGAGGAAAACACAAAATGGAAATCGAAGAATAACAAAACAGTTTTCAAGATAAAGTTTGATCTAGTTTCTATTCGATAAAAGAATATCGACGTGAAACAGCAGCATCATCTTTTCCTTCACCCAATGTTCTCTATTACAAAAAAATTGCAAAATATAAAATAAAGACGAGAGAAGATAGAAGAGTACTCAATTCTCGAGTATTATATTTAAATATTCTTTTTCTTTTTCTTTATTGAGGTAAAAAAAAATATAAACGGAAAAAGCGTATCCTATGCCATGCTTACAAAGCGATCGAACATAAACGAATATCTTTTGAAAAGGATAAATAAAAAGGCGATCATGTTGGAAGATGATCTTCAATGTTGGAAATAACGAACACCGTATATACGCTTTAGATGATGTGTTCTCGTTCGCAAAAGAAAAACTGTTTGACAGGAAATGGTGGAGGAGAAATTCGAAATATTATATTGAAATTATCGCGTAAAAATAAAGCAGAAATGTTTTGGGAACGAAATGAAATGTTTCTCTTTCACTTCGAGAAATGCAATTAAATAAAGATAACCAAAACTGGAGGAAGGTAACTTACGTGACTAATGTAGAAAATACTGACCATTGATTTTATAATATATTATTTTAATAAAACAAAATGAAATATACTTGTACTCTCTTTGTCAAGCTTTTGGTCGAACAAAATTAATATAGGAAAATAATGTAATAGAAAATAATATAATAATAAATGATAATATAACAGAAAGTAATATAAATCAAAGTAAATACAATTAGTAATAATAATGAAAGATACAATAATATCGAGATTAAATTTGTACATATATAAAATAACGTTAATGTAAATTAACAAAATCGAGAATATTAATAATACGAATAGAAATCAATTGAAAATAGATCGATAAGGTATCTAATGACAAACAAATTGCCAATAATACACCTAACAATTAATATAACGTTTAATAAAATGATATTTTATAATGTCGAGCTGTGTGACGTCACGAAAAGTAAAACAGAAGCGTTTTGGGAACGAAATGAGACTTTTTTTTGGATTTTACAGACATAAAACTGTTCGATGAAAGCTTCAAAACGATGATAAAAGATTCGAAAGGTCGAATGGATTGTTTTACGACGATTAGATCGACGATTAGGTCAAAAGTACTGTTAACGAGCACCGTACACGAGGTGGTAAACGATTCGTCGTGGTCCCGATAAATGCACGGCCATATTTCTTCTATTCCTTTTCTATCCATCTATCTCTTTTTTGTTATCTCTCTCACTCTCTCTCTCGCACTCTCTTTGTCGATTTCACATTGCTTCCGAGAAGCATAAATCAAGAAATATGGAAGAACGACTTTATTACTGCTATATATATATATATCATACGTTCACGTTCAGGATTCATCGCAATTGCTCACGCATTTGAATACGAACATATAGGGTGACTCGAAAATAAGTCAAATTATTAGTCTATTTTGGAAGATCTATACTATCGATCAAAATTTTTGAATTAAATGCTTATTTTCTCTTATAAGTCGAGTATGCGTATCATCAATTTTGTTGAATTTTTGATCAACTGATCGATTACAGTGAATTTCATTTTTAAATGTAATATTTATTTTCACATTTGATTGTATTATTCGCGTTATATGAGAACGATAGTCGAAATAACTTTGACGCGTTATAGAAATTCACGCTGTAGAAACCCATGTTATACGAAAATCATCTACTGTATAGGATTACAAGTTTTGAAGTTGGGTTATGAGATATCTCGTTTGAATTTTTTTTTTTACTTGCGTATCGATAACTCGAGAAACCAAAAATATTTTAATTTTTATTGTAACGTTTTTTCAAAATAACGAAGCTCGTCTTTGTCTTATGGCAAACATTATTTCGATATTTGCGAAATTAATGAGTTTAACAATTTGAATTATATTGTAAGAGATTTTAGTATCATTTTATGATAATAAAAGTCTCGTATAGTTTATACACGCAGTTTAAAACAATTGTTGGAATAAATATTCTTACTGACACGAGACCACCTCTTTTGGCAATTTCTATAAAAAATATGGGAAAAATATGAAATTAGAAACACTCGGAAAATTAATCGCAGGAATGGCCTAGAGAATATGTTGGCTGTCATGAAAAATGAAAATGGTGTTTTTGATGAAATAGCAATTTAAGGGAAAATATTCCCTTAATAAAGAAAGAAAAAATAATACAAAAAATGGTAAAGCATACTATTCGCAAGTTTTTTTCTGACAAAATAAATTAAGCGTGATTTCTCTAAAGAGATTTATTTCGTCTTATAAATATTCTTTTCTCTGTAATTGCAGTAATTGCAAAATTATGACCAGAAGATTGGTGTCAAATTAATAACGATTTTTTACTATTCTATATTCGACTCTATTTTTCTTATTTATGGTCATGTAATAGATTATTGTAAAGGCTTAAATTGGAACTATTGATTTTTAATAACAATATTAATGTTTTAACAAAAATATAAATGACATCTTCAATCAACATTTGTGACCAAATCAATCCAACATTTGACGATTATAGCCGTTGTTACAAAATTTAAAAATTAATTATTTAGAAGTATCACTTAATTTTATTATTACACGATAATTTTAGAAATGAAAGAATGAAAGAAAAAAAAATAAAATGTGTATTAACTTGCTGATTCAATTTTTTTACTAATTATTGTAAGTTTTCATTTATCATATCATATTTCTTTTTTCGATGTTCGATCTTTTCTTTTTGTTTTTCATTTATCGAAATGACTAAAGTTGTTCGTATTAAATATTTTAAACAGCTATTATATGACTTCAAATTCTCTCTGTATGTTCCATTTATTTTTTTATTATTACATCAAAACATTTTTATAGATATTCGAAATAATTTACGTTTTAAACGAGAGATTACTGAAATACTAAAAATTTCAAAACCATCAGTTGAGAGTTTTGAAATCGGATTAAGTATGATTTAAATGAAAAAATAATAAAAAAAAAGAAAAAAAAAAAAAAAGAAAAAAATTGGATTGATTGGATTTCAGTTTGTGATTAAACTCTTGAAACGTAACATAAACGAATTATTTTTCGAGCGTATTGTTACACTCGATGAAAACTGATTTGCAGCAATAAAACGAAATTTAAAAAGTGTTATGAGTAAAAAAACTGTTAGGGTGACACCTGATCACACATGTATTTATAGATTGATCGAATTTAATGACCTAATTTCAAACATTTTATTATATCAATTAAAGAAAAAAAGAAGAAACGAGTTTGATTGGAAGAAAAAACAACGAAAATTAATAGTTCAGATAAAAGATTATTAAGAAGAATACGTTTTGTTAAAAAAATCTAACGTAAGATGTGTTTTCCTAACAGCTATACAAAAATGTTCAAATAAAGTTCGATGAAAGTTGATGTCAGCTGAAATTAGGTTTGATGATAATAAATAGGTAAAATGCAAAGAAAATTATTATACAACGAAGAAGACAGAAGGTCGAATGCATCCAAAGTTTTATCGTAAATGACTTTGTAACTTTTTAAATAAGCCTATCAGGATAGAAATTTATAAAAGAAAAACAAAGTATTATTAAAGTAAATAATGTAGGTCATTGGAATCAAGCTAACATAGTCATTTCACTAACACCAAACTTGATTAATAAATAAATTGATTAATAATAAAAAATTAATAATAATAAATAACTTGATTAATAATAAAAAAATAATAAGAATTTAATAAATATATAGAAAAAATTCAGAAAAAATTCTTTTTAATTATCATAATCAAAATATTTAAAATATTCGAATTAATAGTCATTTTCTTTTTAATATTATTTTACAGTAGATTTTCTTAAAATAAGATAAATATATTTCAGATTTTACAGGAAAATTTTGATTCACCTCCGATTATCCAGAAAAATTTGCGAACACAAATCGTAAACTAAACGTGGATTGTTAAAATATTTCGATTAAGGATTAATCTCCAAATGTTTTGCACTCGAAGTATTAAAGTAAGTCAAGTTAAATGGGATTTGTGTATACGGTGTTACACAAAGAAAATTCACAATTTCTACATTATTTTATAAAAACCATTACTATAAAGGTTAATTTACTATTCTAAAAATATACTTGATATATAATATTATAACAATTAAACACGACACTTGTATGTGGTGTCAGATGAACAAAAGTTCACAACGTTTGTATCGTGTTATATGAACAACCAACACTGTATAGAAAAATTTGTTAAAAGTAGTCAAGTTAAAATAAAATATTTGTATAAACGTTTCATATATAAACAAAAGTGACAATTTTTCTAATTCTATCTATAAACAAATGCAAAAAAGATGAATGTATTATTATTATCCGTGTTAATTAAAGTATAGAGAGAGACAAGTAAACTGGAACACTTGCATAGCTGGTGTTATACAAATTTCAAAGTTGCAATGTTTGTACTTATTATATATGAACGAATGTAATACCAGAATGTGTATATATCGTTCTTAAAACATACTTGACACTCAAAGTTAGAAAGTAGTTCAAGATTAAATAGAGCACTTCTAAAACCATGTAACAACACAAACAACAGTGACAATACGAGTGAACATCTGGTGTTCAAATAAATCAAGCTCGTATTGTTACATACGTCAAATAATTACATTAGTCTATATAAATATATATAGAAAAAACTAAAAAAATGAAAACAACTTACATCGACGTGTATGCCAGTGATATTAAAGATCTTGGTGGTCTGTTCTTCGTTCGGTGAGTATCGGTAGAACTCGTACCTACCGCGGTACCACTTGACAGAGTAAAGGGGTGCCTTCTCGAGATCATAATGGCAGCGCAGAATCACCTCCTGACCACGTTGCACTGCCTCCGGAACCACTTCCAAGCTGACGTTCCGCAGGCACCTCGCACCTTTGTGGGAAATGAGAACGGGAACGGAGCATTAAGTCTAGTGTGCATCATTAGTCCGCCTTTACTCATCGTGCCGGGGGTTACACAGCACGCGTCAGCGAGAAATTGCAATTCCACCGAATGACAATTCCTCGCTTTCTCTCTCTCAACCACTCCCACCACCCCCCACCCCTAACCCCTTTATACTCCTACTCGTTTCGTTTCATCTTTATCCAGTACTTTACTCTCTCTCTTTCTATTGCACCAACAAACACGCACCCACAACTCTTGTGTGTGTGTGTATTTATTTCCACCACCACCACCACCAACCACCCACTCATCCTACCTCCCCCTACTCCTCCTTCTTCTCTTCTCTCGCTTTCCTATTTTTTTTCTCTCACTCTACCCACCCCCATCCCCCACCCCACCCCTCCTCATTCCTACTTTACTCTCTCTATCGCACCAACAAACACGCACCCACAACTCTTGTGTGTGTGTATTTATTTCCACCACCAACACCCCCAACCACCCACTCATTCACCCTCCCTCCCCCCCTGCTCCTCCTTCTTCTCTTCTCTCGTTTTCCTGTTTTTTTTTCTCTCATTTCCAACCCCCACCCCTCCTCCACCACCCAACGTTCCGCCATTTCGCAATGATGTGCAGCAACACGCGATATTCTCAACAACACAACCGACTTCGGGCCCCTATTCTTTCCGCATTTTTTTCGCTGACGTTTCTTCGATTATCGACAATTCCGAATCGTTCGATTGGTTTTCCCCGCGTTCGATCGACGACTCCTCGAGAACAGTTCTAATACGAGAACGATTTTTTATCGAGATGTACGAATCGATTCTCGAACTTTTTTTTCTTTTGTTTCCCCCCCCCCTCATCTCTTCTTCGATGAGAATTTCTAATTATTTTAAACTGTAATCGTAAGATGTAAAAAACAAAATATATTCTTATTATACCAAACTTCAATGTTTTCATTTTCTTTTTTCATAAGCGTCATGATGAAAATTAATGTAATGAACAAATTTTATTTCTAAAGAAATTATACATCAAATGGTTGAAATAAATCGGTTCAATAAGTACTTAAAAAATGTAAAAAGTTAATTAAAAAATACAGAAATGATTAGTTGAATACACCTTTTAATATTGTAATCGAAAAATATTATTGAAAAAGACCAGTTAAAAAGAAAAAGAAAAAAAAAACAAGACTAGGAAGAGTTAAGAAAAGGGGGGAGGGGGGGACAACAAAAAAGTGAATTTTTCCAAAGGACAGAAAGTAGGATGGTGGTGATGGTTGGTGTGGGAGAATCGTAACAGCGGGTGGGGGGGAGGGGATGAAAATGCCTTTCCCTACAAAGGCCCTAATGCTGAACAAGTTGGAAAAGCTGTTTCTTCTTCTTCTTCTCCTTCATTTAGAATTGAAAGAGGTTAGTAGTAGTACGTGGCGTATGCTTAAACTTTAACTACTTCACACTGAAAGTCTTTCTTCATCGTTCGTTCACTTCAGTGTATGTGTGATCTATATATGTGTGTGTGTGTGTGTGTGTGTGTACTGTCCAAAATGTTCATATCTATATCTCATATTCTCATTCCCTCTCATTCCCCTCTCTTCTTTTTTCTTTCATTACACTAAAACCTTCCTGACCCGTTAAGTTTTTATGCACCAAAACACCGGGAATCAATACGACGACTTGACTAATTACTCGTAAAGCAGTGCTAATTAGCCAAACGCGTGCTGTGACCTTTTCAACGTTTCCTTTTTTTTTTTTCTTTCGAAAGAGGAAGAAGAGAAGGAGAAAGAAAAAAAAAATATACACCAGAGAGAAATAAATAAAGATAGGTAAGAGATGATGAAAAAA
>NW_025113173.1:5244944-5288368 GCF_010416935.1 Polistes fuscatus | reverse complement strand
TTGACAGTATATATAGTATAGTTATATTGTAATATAGAACTTTTATATAGTTATTTAATTTTTAATATATCAACATGTGTGTGCCCTTCAGAAATGATTTATATCTATATATATAATATATTTTAAATGAAGCAATTTACGACACTCAAATAAAAAAGAATCCAGGGAATTTAGATGATAAATCCACGATGATCACCTGTAACAAGAAAAAACTATATTAATCATAGACAATCAAGTGATACAATAGCCTGACATATAAGTGTCCCAATTCGCAGATGCACTTTTCAATTTAATCCTTTTATTTACTTTTTACCAAATCTCTAATTACCGTTGCAATCAAATTAAATTTAACGCGTGATTTTACATTTTATATAAAATAAAAAGATAAAGAATAGGAAAAATAAGAATACTAGGTTACTAAAAAAACATATCTATTAATTATTATGAGATACTTTTTAAACTGCATTCTATAGAAAAGAAAAATTGCAAATTTCATAAATACGATCAAAGTGAAAATTTTAAAGACGAAACAAGAAAAGAAAAATTACTGTAATATTTACCGAACGTTATTTAAGCTTCAAAATTCATAATACAAAAATTTAATATTTCTGACTCTAACTAAACACATATGCATCTTTTGGACGATATGACACACATATTTGATGTGCCAAGGAGATGGATGGTCCATCATCTCCAATTACAATTACAAATTAATGACGAGCAAATAAATATAATAGAACTAAAATACGACTAAAAGCTATTTTCGAAAAGTTCTAACTTGTGTTGAACCTTTGAAAATAACTAATAGTCTATGTAGTTGCCCTCTTCAGCCACAATTAAGTGGGGGCCTCTTCGCCTTCGCCTCTTCGGCATTTAGCCTCTTCTTTCTTCATCCCTGAAAACTGCATTGGACATTTTCAACGTGCAAGAAAGATAAGATCTTTCATACTACTTTTGCAAATTAACTTGTTATGTTACAATTCCAATTCTCAATTATTAAAAAATTAATTTACATTTTCTGTTCAATAGTAAAGCTCGTGAACTTCAATGAACTTAGAGTTCATTAACATATACACGAGCACAACTTAAACGAATGTCCAAGCAGACAATTATCGATGACCTAATAACACGTCGCACTTTTAATGTCAAAAAATAAAATAGAATTGAAATAATAAAGCAATAAATGTTATGCATTTTCTTGCAATATTTTCATTCAATTTCATTCTTTTACTGAATTATATCAATATTTTTCAAATACTAAATCGCGATGGTGCGAAGTGTTAGTTATAATACTTAAAACTAAGTATCAAATCATCAAAGTATTTGCGAATTTGTTCGACTCTATCTCGTTCGAGATAGAATCGAAATAGAAATGAATCTTTCAAATCGTTGCAAATTCCTTGAATCTCATGATACTAATAAAATTACAGAAGAGTTACAAAAAAATTTACAAAGTAAGCATAATAGAATGAATAAAAAAAAATTTTGTAACAATTCTGTATAAACCAGGAGGCGGAATTTCCACTCCGGAGTGGAAGCAAGCCTCGTGCCTATCCTGGATCCTACCTACTTAAAATTAAAGTTTTCACATTCACTCAGAGAATATGCTACCTGCCTGCCAATTACCCATATTTAAAAAGAGCAAATATACATATACCCACCCACTCACTCCACGATTCTCTCACATACCACCAGGGTGCAAAAGCCTAAACTAGAGAGCATGCCCCGGGGCACCTCCGACACCCTAGTTCAACCACGTTTTCTAAACTTATATGCTAAAGGGATACGTACTGATTGCTGTAATCGTCTGCCAAGGCTAGTGATTATTGCATAAAAAACTACAGCAAAAATACAAGTATACACTAGTATTATGCATACTAGTAATATACGAGTATATCAAAGTTTCCACAAATAAATGCGGTAACTCTACTATGCAAAACGATTGTTAAAAAAAAAAAAAAGTTCGTATCGTACACGTGACTCTACAAGTTATTTTTATTCAATAACTTTAAAAAATAATAAGCGCGGTATTACGTGTCGCGAAACGATGTACAATGCACACACCTAAACGCACACACAGGTGCAACGTACACGTGCAATCACTAGCACAATGACAGCCGCCAATAGGGGGAAAAACTTAAAACTAAACCTATACTAATGTTTCTCACCTATACGAGTAGCACCTGGGCACAGGCATAGATGAGAACGCAGAAAGTATAGGGGGGAGAAACGGGAGATTAGTATATTAGAAGCTGAAAATCCTGATCTAAAAAATATGATTAAAACACATATATACATAAGACATAAATACATTTTTATAGAAATTTATCTAAGCGGCTAAGGACTCTACAATTTATTTGATAAATATTAACTTTTAATATCTTTTAATATCTTTTAATTATTTTAATATATTTAAAAACCTCGGACGACTCCTTTCATTAAGTTGGCTGTTCTAATAAAAGAACTGGGCTTTGAGCCACCACTTAACTGCTAGAATCTATCCGTCGCGAATGAGTTTGTTTCTTGCTCATTTATTTGTAATATCGAAGTATCGATATATCAAAATTAATCGCGATTAGATAAACTAAGTACGAAGCAATGCATGTAAGACATTTATTACATGCTTTTCTGGACGAAAACGAGTAAATAAATGCTCGATTTCACACTACTAACCACGAACAAAACACGTAATAAAAAGAAAGTGCATTAATTGATTGCACTGTTAATTAAATGAATTTAACCGATGAGACAAGAAAACCTATCCTGAACTAATATAAAATATACAATACAATATACAATATAATATACAATTTTCATGAGTAACTCCTAGAAAGGAATTACTCATGTGCTCGTCACTAATTTATTTAAATAATTACAACCAGTAACTCGTGCCGATTAGGACCTTTCATCCTCGACATGATTGAGCACCGGAGGGACTTTAAATTTTAACTCACGGCATAAGAAGTTCTACGATGGCTCCAAAACACTCCTACTTCGCAGCAAGTATTAGAATGCGAGTATCGAGATCCATCGAAGATCCATCGAAGATCCCCGAAGATCCATCGAGCCATCGAAGATCCATCGAAGATCCATCGAAGAATTCATTCCACATCTTTGATAAGGTAGAAAGTCCGTCGTCATATCTGTAAAATAAAATAGAACAAAACGATAAGTTATTTGCAATATAATCCAAAATCATATAAATAAAATCGAATAAAATGTAATAAAAATAGATACTTACAATGCATTCCAATGGGATGAAATTCAATTGCACCATGGCGATGCACCTCGCGTGAATCTAAAAACGCGGTATAAACGAAAATAAGAAACTATAGATGAGTTTCTTATCGCGAAACCGAAATTTTATTATACGCGAACAACACTGATTCTAATTCGCGTTTGATTTTAATTTGTTTTACGCCCGATCACTGATTCTACACAACTAATTCAAAGACTGCTTTGCACACAGTCAATGCAAGTAGAAAAATCTTCATTGATGCACTGATTCTAATACGCGAACAGTCTGTGCGACTGTTTAAAGATAAAAAACAACTTTACTCGAACAAACTCTAATGCAATTACTGCATTGGTCGCAGTTAATTTAATATATAATTTCAAAATAGTTCGCGAACGCGACGGAATTGAAAGAAAACGAACGAACGTGCTTCTAATCCGTGATTTTAATTATATTTAACGATACAACACTCCCGTATATTGCTTCGCGCACGATAGCAATGCACGAACACTTGCAACACTTCACAAACACAATTCACAAACACTTCCAACACTGATATTCCCATGATGATCTGAAACAGAAATAAAAACAAAATTATAAATATCATTGTTGTAAGTAAAAAAATTATTATATTATTGAGAAAGTGTTTAAAATAAAAATTGACTTACGTTTATTCTTCATTGATGAATGCACGATGGGTATCCTACCCTTAGGATGACGATGAGCACACGTTTAAACCGAATAAAAGAAACTTACGGAGTTTCTTAACCGAGCAAACGAAACTTTAACATGCGACGATCAACACTGACTTTACTTTCCGATTCTTTTGTATTTTATTTTACGATGCAACACACGAGTACCTCATTGCCTACGCGCTCGATTGCAATGATGTTCTGAAACAGAAAAAGAAAAAGAACAATTAATGTCATCGTCGTAATAAAAAACCATTAAAGTTATCATAGAAATTTTGATAGAAAATATACTTACTTTAGTCTTCATTGATGACTGCAGGATGGGTATCCTACCCTTAGGATGACGATGAATAAAATAAAATTAAATAAAACTCTGAAAAGCTGAAACATACTAAAAAGATTATAGAACAATATATCCTGTGAATCATTCCTGAAGGCATTGCACACTTTTAAAGATATTTTATCATAAAGAATCAATATAAATTCAAGCAATATTAATTGCCTTTATCTCACTACTTGTATAAAATTACATATAAAGTATTTAATATAAGTGAAAATTGTTAATAAAAATCGATAACGTTATATATATAATAGTTTAATACGTCACGTTCGTTAGATCTTAGCTCGTTGAAGGATGATCAGGAGTGAACACGTAACCGCGTCCTTCACGTTGAACGTTCGGCTATCTTCGTTTTGTTTTCGGCCGTCTTCGTTCTTCTGTTCTCGCTTCGAGAAATTCCTGGAATATACGTACACATTCGTTATTGCCCGTAGATAGAATATTTTGTTTTCTTATTTCTCTCTCTCTCTCTCTCACTTTCGTTCTCACTCTTCCTATACATTTCTGTATGGTTTAAAAAAAAGAATAACACTTACCTCGATGAATATGAAGATAAAAAAGAGTAAACACAATTGTTAGACTGAGTATATGTATTCCTGCTGGACTCTCCTAATGCTCGGTACCTAAAAAAGGAAAAAAAAAGATTACATTAGTATAACATAAAGAAAATCAAATATATGAGTGTGTGTGTACGAGCTACCTATACTTATGCATATATGCCTGTATGTGTGTGTATGTGACAGGAATCGAATTTAATACGAAATACGATCTTTGGATACATAATTATGAAAAATAATTAATTAGAGCATCATTAGAGGTGGTAGTAAGTATCGATACCATGAAAAAAGGTGGAAATTAGAAGAAATATTGTTAAGTAACATTGGTGAGATTTGGCGGCACATCGAGATATATCGATGTTACATTCTCACGATATCTATCGAACTTTTCAATATTTCGTTTTGAAAACATTCACGTATGAAAATCTATGTGTAGCTATCGTTTGATATATAATAGAAAGGTTAAAATACTTTTCAATTACCTGAGTTAAACGAGATGACAGGTATACAAAATGGTGGTCGTCGCTATGACGTAGCCGCAAAGAAACGAAGCGACATCTGAGACGACATCATGGCTGCTTCAGAATGTTGCGTTATTTCCATCTATCATAGAAACATATCGAATAGTTAAAAATAGGATATAGGAACATAAAATTGTCGAAAATATACTTTATTAATCCAAACAATCAAAATTGAACATTATAAGTCGATATCCATAGAAATGATGCCGTAAAACAAGATATATATCATTGCGTAGAAAAATGCATACCAATGTACATGGAATTTTTTCTACGCAAATATTCTTTATCCTCGACATTATCGTAATCTTTCGATTATATCATTTGGAAGTCATTTGCTAGAAGAATCTATTAGTATATAGGAAGATTATTTATGTTAAAAAATATTTTTAATTACCTGAGATTAACGGAACGACGTAGCATCCGTCCGATCTCCAGCACCGACGTCGCGAAAAGAAAGAGAATGATCAGCAAAGAGCCTGATTGGCTGATAATTATTGCAGAGATAAGTGACCAATCAAAAATTCCCAATTACCATATAGAAATTTAACGCACACAAGCTTGCCCAGTCACACGTCCGTAACTCGGCTTTCTTATGACCACGCTAGTCAAGCTAGATATGATAATTTATTTATTAAATAAATAAAAAATTTATTCTATTTTTCTATTTAAGGTACAAGTATCTTGTTAATATTTAAAAAATAACGAAAAGAATAAAGACAATATGCACTATAAACCTTATCACACCGCACAGAAGAACATACATAATTTATTTATTACAATAATTAAATATCTATTTTATTATCAATTATAATTATCTAATTATTAATCCAATTAATAATTATGCTTATCTAATTTATTTTTCTATTAGGTGTATACGTTCCTTGTTAATATTCAAAAAATAACGAATAAAATAAAGACTATATACACTAAAAACTTAATCACATGGCAACGTTCTGATTTAAACATTCCTTCAATTTTTATGTAATTGTTTAAACTAACATATATTTGTTTTAACGTCCCTGTGCAATGATGACTTTGGATAATAAAATTTTTATCCAGAAAAATATCACATTAAAATTATTTTATATTCAAAGTATATTATAAGTATGTAATGTTTAAACCAGTACATATGTGTTTAAGCAATATGAATATAAAGAGATTGCATTAGAATATTAAAATAATTGTTAAATAATCGATAGGAATGTCTATTGTTGTCTAAAAGCTAGGAATATACGATCTATGTACCGTCCCCTTCGAAATCCACCGTTGAAATGAGCTCTTGTCCTCTATGAAGTACTTTTATTAAACGTTGTTTATCTGACTTTCCTAACGTTACGCAGTGTATAAAGGGTGTCATGCATCTAATACATAATATTTAAGATTGTAACGTTCTTATTTAGTATTCTTTTAATTTTTGTGTAATTATTTTAATGCTCCTGCGCAGTGATGACTTGAAGGGTAAAATTTAGCTGCAATAAGAAAAATGCATTGGTGCATTAAAATGTTAATGTATACGTTATGTACACGTATAGGAAATGAAAAAAGAAAAAATATTTCTCTAAACAATTATACAACTAATATATTAAAACAATAATTAAACAATATACTAATGGAAAATGAGAATTATTGAAGTTTACCGTTATGATAGAAGAAAGCTGAGGTGTTTGCTCGTTTAAATACCAAAAAAATTGCCAGGATTCATTTTAAAATCTTGTAAACTCTTCTTTTATGTATGTACTTGATACATAAAACGATAAGGAAGTCTAATAGATACTGTGCTTTTCCAAATCTTCAAATACTTGCAAATCTACAAATCATAAGATTGTATTAGTAAAGTATCAAGTTATCCTTGTTATTATTTAAAAAATAACGTGTAAAATGAAAATAAATACACTAAAAACTTTATCACATTGCACAGAAAAACACACAAAATTTATTTATTTAATAAATCAAAATCAATTCTACTTTTTATTAGATGTACACGTTCCTTGATAATTTTAAAAAATAAGGAATAGAATGAAGAGGTTATACAATAAAATCCGCACAGAAAAACACATATATAGAAAAGAAACCACGTTATAGAAATCTTTAAAACAAATGACATAAAGCACTGTAACCATCCTTAAAGAATTAAAATAACAAGAATTTTTCCATATCGATACAGAATATGGGAATTTATACTTTCATAGTTGGCATGAGAGATTTCAATTGTTTTGTTTCAATTTATTTTAATTCTTTAAGGATGGCTACAGTGCCTTATGTCAATTGTTTTAAAGATTTCTATAACGATGTTTCATCTCTATATAAATGTGTTTTCCTCTGGCGTACGATGTCAATTGTTTTAAAAATATCTGCAACGAGGTTTTTCTCTCTATACGATTGTGTTTTTCTGTACAATGTGACAAAGTTTTCAGTTTATATTGTCTTTCTTCTACACGTTATTTTTTAAATATTAACAACGAACGTTTTACAAGTATACAAAAACTCATAAATTTAATTTTCTTTATATTACACCAATGCTATATTACTTTATATTTCTTTTTAGGTTTCCAAACATTGGTAGAATACAGCATGAATACATATACTCATTGTCAGTCTAATTGTGTTTACTTTTCTATCTAAATAATAATTGTGTTTACTTTTTATATTGATATCAGCTGTGGTAAGTTTATCTCTTTTCTTTTATAACATAAAGAAGAGTAATATAAAAAGTATCTGCAGGGAAAAGAGTGAGACAGAGACATCTTATACAAATATCATCACACAAATATATATGATTGCTTGATACTTTACTAATACAATCCTATGATTTTCAGATTTGCAAGTATTTGAAGATTTGGAAAAGCACAGTATCTATTAGACTTCCTTATCGTTTTATGTATCAAGTACATACATAAAAGAAGAGTTTACAAGATTTTAAAATGAATCCTGGCAATTTTTTGGTATTTAAACGAGCAAACACCTCAGCTTTCTTCTATCATATGGTAAACTTTAATAATTCACATTTTCCATTAGTATAATGTTTATTAATTGTTTTAATATATTAGTTTTATAATTGTATAGAGAAATGTTTTTTCTTTTTTCATTTCCATATACGTGTACATAACGTATACATTAACAATTTTTTAATGCACCAATGCATTTTTCTTATATTGCAGCTAAATTTTACCCTTCAAGTCATCACTGCGCAGGAGCATTAAAATAATTACACAAAAATTAAAAGAATACTAAATAAGAACGTTACAATCTTAAATATTATGTATTAGATGTATGACACCCTTTATACACATGCGTAACGTAGGAAAGTCAGATAAACAACGTTTAATAAAAGTACTTTCATAGAGGACAAGAGCTCATTTCAACGGTGGATTTCGAAGGGGACGGTACATAGATCGTATATTCCTAGCTTTTAGCAACATAGACATTCCTATCGATTATTTAACAATTTTTTAAATATTCTGATACACTCTACTTATATTTCAGATTGTTTAAAACGCATATGTACTGGTTTAAACATTACATACTTATTATATACTTTGAATATAAAATAATTTTAATGTGATATTTTTCTGGATAAAAATTTTATTATCCAAAGTCATCATTGCACAGGGACGTTAAAACAAATGTATATTAGTTTAAACAATTACATAAAATTGAAGGAATGTTTAAATCAGAACGTTGCCATGTGATAAAGTTTTTAGTGTATATTGTCTTTATTTTACTCGTTATTTTTTTAATATTAACAAGGAACGTATACACCTAATAGAAAAATAAATTAGATAAGCATAATTATTAATTGGATTAATAATTAGATAATTATAATTGATAATAAAATGATATTTAATTATTGTAATAAATAAATTATGTATGTTTCTTCTGTGCGGTGTGATAAGGTTTATAGTGCATATTGTCTTTATTCTTTTCGTTATTTTTTAAATATTAACAAGATACTGTACCTTAAATAGAAAATAGAATAAATTTTTTATTTATTTAATAAATAAATTATCATATCTAGCTTGACTAGCGTGGTCATAAAGAAAGCCGAGTTACGGACGTGTGACGGGCAAGCTTGTGTGCGTTAAATTTCTATATGGTAATTGGGAATTTTTGATTGGTCACTTATCTCTGCAATAATTATCAGCCAATCAGGGCTCTTTGCTGATCATTCTTCTTTCTTTTCGCGGCGCCGGTGCTGGAGATCGGACGGATGCTACGTCGTACCGTTAATCTCAGGTAATTAAAAAATATTTTCTAACGTAAATAATCTTCCTATATACTAATAGATTTTTCTAGCAAATGACTTCCAAATGATATAATCGAAAGATTACGATAATGTCGAGGATAAAGAATATTTGCGTAGAAAAAAATTCCATGTACATTGGTATGCATTTTTCTACGCAATGATATATATATCTTGTTTTACGGCATCATTTCTATGGATATCGACTTATAATGTTCAATTTTGATTGTTTGGATTAATAAAGTATATATTTCGACAATTTTTATGTTCCTATATCCTATTTTTAACTATTCGATATTTTTCTATGATAGATGGAAATAACGCAACATTCTGAAGCAGCCATGATGTCGTCTCAGATGTCGCTTCGTTTCTTTGCGGCTACGTCATAGCGACGACCACCATTTTGTATACCTGTCATCTCGTTTAACTCAGGTAATTGAAAAGTATTTTATACCTTTCTATTATATATCAAACGATAGCTACACATAAGATTTTCATACGTGAATGTTTTCAAAACGAAATATTGAAAAGTTCGATAGATATCAGTGAGAATGTAACATCGATATATCTCGATGTGCCGCCAAATCTCACCAATGTTACTTAACAATATTTCTTCTAATTTCCACCTTTTTTCATGGTATCGATACTTACTACCACCTCTAATGATGCTCTAATTAATTATTTTTCATAATTATGTATTCAAAGATCGTATTTCGTATTAAATTCGATTCCTGTCACATACACACACATACAGGCATATATGCATAAGTATAGGTAGCTCGTACACACACACTCATATATTTGATTTTCTTTATCTTATACTAATGTAATCTTTTTTTTTCCTTTTTTAGGTACCGAGCATTAGGAGAGTCCAGCAGGAATACATATACTCAGTCTAACAATTGTGTTTACTCTTTTTTATCTTCATATTCATCGAGGTAAGCGTTATTCTTTTTTTTAAACCATACAGAAATGTATAGAGTGAGAACGAAAGTGAGAGAGAGAGAGAGAAAATAAGAAAACAAAATATTCTATCTACGGGCAATAACGAATGTGTACGTATATTCCAGGAATTTCTCGAAGCGAGAACAGAAGAAACGAAGACGCCGAAAACAAAACGAAGATAGCCGAACGTTCAACGTGAAGGACGCGGTTACGTGTTCATTCCTGATCATCCTTCAACGAGCTAAGATCTAACGAACGTGACGTATTAAACTATTATATATATATAACGTTATCGATTTTTATTAACAATTTTTACTGATATTAAATACTTTATATGTAATTTTATACAAGTAGTGAGATAAAGGCAATTAATATTGCTTGAATTTATATTGATTCTTTATGATAAAATATCTTTAAAAGTGTGCAATGCCTTCAGGAATGATTCACAGGATATATTGTTCTATAATCTTTTTAGTATGTTTCAGCTTTTCAGAGTTTTATTTAATTTTATTTTATTCATCGTCATCCTAAGGGTAGGATACCCATCCTGCAGTCATCAATGAAGACTAAAAGTAAGTATATTTTTCTATCAAACGTTTCTATATAACTTTAATGGTTTTTTATTACGACGATGATTAATTGTTCTTTTTCTTTTTCTGTTTCAGAACATCATTGCAATCGAGCGCGTAGGCAATGAGGTACTCGTGTGTTGCATCGTAAAAATAAAATACAAAAGAATCGGAAAGTAAAGTCAGTGTTGATCGTCGCATGTTAAAGTTTCGTTTGCTCGGTTAAGAAACTCCGTAAGTTTCTTTTATTCGGTTTAAACGTGTGCTCATCGTCATCCTAAGGGTAGGATACCCATCGTGCATTCATCAATGAAGAATAAACGTAAGTCAATTTTTATTTTAACACTTTCTCAATAATTATAATAATTTTTTTACTTACAACAATGATATTTATAATTTTGTTTTTATTTCTGTTTCAGATCATCATGGGAATATATCAGTGTTGGAAGTGTTTGTGAATTGTGTTTGTGAAGTGTTGCAAGTGTTCGTGCATTGCTATCGTGCGCGAAGCAATATACGGGAGTGTTGTATCGTTAAATATAATTAAAATCACGGATTAGAAGCACGTTCGTTCGTTTTCTTTTCAATTCCGTCGCGTTCGCGAACTATTTTTGAAATTTATATATTAAATTAACTGCGACCAATGCAGTAATTGCATTAGAGTTTGTTCGAGTAAAGTTGTATTTTTATCTTTAAACAGTCGCACAGACTGTTCGCGTATTAGAATCAGTGCATCAATGAAGATTTTTCTACTTGCATTGACTGTGTGCAAAGCAGTCTTTGAATTAGTTGTGTAGAATCAGTGATCGGGCGTAAAACAAATTAAAATCAAACGCGAATTAGAATCAGTGTTGTTCGCCGTATAATAAAATTTCGGTTTCGCGATAAGAAACTCATCTATAGTTTCTTATTTTCGTTTATACCGCGTTTTTAGATTCACGCGAGGTGCATCGCCATGGTGCAATTGAATTTCATCCCATTGGAATGCATTGTAAGTATCTATTTTTATTACATTTTATTCGATTTTATTTATATGATTTTGGATTATATTGCAAATAACTTATCGTTTTTTCTATTTTATTTTACAGATATGACGACGGACTTTCTACCTTATCAAAGATGTGGAATGAATTCTTCGATGGATCTTCGATGGATCTTCGATGGATCTTCGATGGATCTTCGGTGGATCTTCGATGGATCTTCGATGGATCTTCGATACTCGCATTCTAAATACTTGCTGCGAAGTAGGAGTGTTTTGGAGCCATCGTAGAACTTCTTATGCCGTGAGTTAAAATTTAAAGTCCCTCCGGTGCTCAATCATGTCGAGGATGAAAGGTCCTAATCGGCACGAGTTACTGGTTGTAATTTTTAAATAAATAGTGAAGCACATGAGTAATTCCTTTCTAGGAGTTACTCATGAAAATTGTATATTATATTGTATATTGTATTGTATATTTTATATTAGTTCAGGATAGGTTTTCTTGTCTCATCGGTTAAATTCATTTAATTAACAGTGCAATCAATTAATGCACTTTCTTTTTTATTACGTGTTTTGTTCGTGGTTAGTAGTGTGAAATCGAGCATTTATTTACTCGTTTTCGTCCAGAAAAGCATGTAATAAATGTCTTACATGCATTGCTTCGTACTTAGTTTATCTAATCGCGATTAATTTTGATATATCGATACTTCGATATTACAAATAAATGAGCAAGAAAACAAACTCATTCGCGACGGATAGATTCTAGCAGTTAAGTGGTGGCTAAAGCCCAGTTCTTTTATTAGAACAGCCAACTTAATGAAAGGAGTCGTCCGAGGTTTTTAAATATATTATATATTAAAAGATATTAAAAGATATTAAAAGTTAATATTTATCAAATAAATTGTAGAGTCCTTAGCCGCTTAGATAAATTTCTATAAAAATGTATTTATGTCTTATGTATATGTGTTTTTAATCATATTTTTTAGATCAGGATTTTCAGCTTCTAATATACTAATCTCCCGTTTCTCCCCCCTATACTTTCTGCGTTCTCATCTATGCCTGTGCCCAGGTGCTACTCGTATAGGTGAGAAACAATTAGTATAGGTTTAGTTTTAAGTTTTTCCCCCTATTGGCGGCTGTCATTGTGCTAGTGATTGCACGTTGTACGTTGCACCTGTGTGTGCGTTTAGGTGTGTGCATTGTACATCGTTTCGCGACACGTAAACCGCGCTTATTATTTTTTAAAGTTATTGAATAAAAATAACTTGTAGAGTCACGTGTACGATACGAACTTTTTTTTTTTTTTTAACAATCGTTTTGCATAGTAGAGTTACCGCATTTATTTGTGGAAACTTTGATATACTCTATATTACTAGTATGCATATACTAGTGTATACTTGTATTTTTGCTGTAGTTTTTTGCTGTAGTTTTTTATGCAATAATCACTAGCCTTGGCAGACGATTACAGCAATCAGTACGTATACCCTTTAGCATATAAGTTTAGAAAACGTGGTTGAACTAGGGTGTCGGAGGTGCCCCGGGGCATGCTCTCTAGTTTAGGCTTTTGCACCCTGGTGGTATGTGAGAGAATCGTGGAGTGAGTGGGTGGGTATGTATGTATATTTGCTCTTTTTAAATATGGGTAATTGGCAGTCAGGTAGCATATTTCTCTGAGTGAATGTGAAAACTTTAATTTTAAGTAGGTAGGATCCAGGATAGGCACTAGGCTTGCTTCCACTCCGGAGTGGAAATTCCGCCTCCTGGTTCATACAGAATTGTTACAATAATTTTTTTTTTATTCATTCTATTATGCTTACTTTGTAAACTTTTTTTGTAACTCTTCTGTAATTTTTATTATGTATCATGAGATTCAAAGGAATTTGCAACGATTTGAAAGATTCATTTCTATTTCGATTCTATCTCGAACGAGATAGAGTCGAACAAATTCGCAAATACTTTGATGAATTTGATACTTAGTTTTAAGTATTATAACTAACACTTCGCACCATCGCGATTTAGTATTTTAAATATTTGATATAATTCAGTATAAAGAATAAATTGAATGAAAATATTGCAAGAAAATGCATAACATTTATTGCTTTATTTATTTCAATTCTATTTTATTTTTTGACATTAAAAGTGCGACGTGTTATTAGGTCATCGATAATTGTCTGCTTGGACATTCGTTTAATTGTGCTCGTGTATATGTTAATGAACTCTAAGTTCATTGATAGTTCACGAGCTTTACTATTGAACAGAAAATGTAAATTAATTTTTAATAATTGAGAATTGGAATTGTAACATAACACAAGTTAATTTGCAAAAGTAGTATGAAAGATCTTATCTTTCTTGCACGTTGAAAATGTCCAATGCAGTTTTCAGGGATGAAGAAAGAAGAGGCTAAATGCCGAAGAGGCTAAGGCCGAAGAGGCCCCCACTTAATTGTGGCTGAAGAGGGCAACTACATAGGCTATTTAGTTATTTTCAAAGGTTCAACAGCAAGTTAGAACTTTTCGAAAATAGCTTTTTAGTCGTATTTTATATTATTGTATTATTTATTTGCTCGTCATTAATTTGTAATTGTAATTGGAGATGATGGACCATTCCATCTCCTTGGCACATCAAATATGTGTGTCATATCGTCCAAAAGATGCATATGTGTTTAGTTAGAGTCAGAAATATTACAATTTTTGTATTATTAAATTTTGAAGCTTAAATAACGTTCGGTAAATATTACAGTAATTTTTCTTTTCTTGTTTCGTCTTTAAAATTTTTCACTTTGATCGTATTTTATGAAATTTGCAATTTTTCTTTTCTATAGAATGCAGTTTAAAAGTATCTCATAATAATTAATAGATATTTTTTTTAGTAACCTAGTATTCTTATTTTTCCTATTTCTTTATCTTATTTATTTTATATAAATGTAAAATCACGCGTTTAAATTTAATTTGATTTGCAACGGTAATTAGAGATTTGGTAAAAAGTAAATAAAGGATTAAATTGAAAAGTGCATCTGCGAATTGGACCACTTATATGTCAGGCTATTGTATCACTTGATTCTATGATTAATATAGTTTTCTTCTTGTTACAGGTGATCATCGTTGGATTTATCATCTAACATTCTGGATTCTTTTTTATTTGAATGGCTTAAATTGCTTCATTTTAAAATAAATATATATATAAATGCATTTCTGAAGGCACACACATGTTTATATATTAAAAATTAAATATAACTATATAAAATTCTATATTATAATATAACTGTACTATATATAGTATCAAAGTATATGTAATATACTATTATATACTATCAATGTATATGTCACATACTATCATATACTATGAAAGAATATTGCATTCTTTCATAGTATTGTACAGTCATCGCATTAAGTATCTACTATCGCCCATTGATGGTCAGGTTAGTAACCGAGATGAATGTGGTTACGCGAAAAGTGGACTTGTGAGCTTGTATGTACTTCTGTCTAGCATTTAAAAGTTGTTAAAAATATGTTATACGCATGCGCAACTACAAATTCAATGTGCTAGCATCACGAATAAAGGTTATAACCTCTGATAACAAGTTCTCTCGATAATACAATAATTAAGGAAAAATAATTTATATAATTAATACTCATTAATTCTTTAAGAAAGTCGTTTTTTACTGAAATAACAACAATTATGGCAGATACAGCAGGAAAGGTAAATTTGTATTCATTTCTAAAATAATAATTAATTATAACCTTTTAAATTGCCGGTATTAAACGTTATTGCTTGCTTGATTGTTTAATTACAATGCATTGATAAACTGAAATTTGAATGTAGCATAATATTGCATAAATTAAAAATATTAAAATCAATATTATTTTCTATGGAAGGTTATTAAATGCAAAGCAGCAGTTGCATGGAAGGCAAAGGAAAAGTTATCGATAGAAGAGATTGAAGTAGCTCCTCCTAAAGCTCATGAAGTACGTGTTAAAATATTATACACTGCTTTGTGTCATACGGATTCTTATACTTTAGAAGGATTAGATCCAGAAGGTATATTTCCATGTATCCTTGGACACGAAGGCAGCGGCATAGTTGAAAGTGTTGGAGAAGGTGTAACCGAGTTCAAACAAGGTACTTATTTCAATAAACTTTTAATTAATATTCTACATAATATCTCTGTTATATATTTGAAATAAAATCTCTAGGCGATCATGTTGTTCCTCTTTACATACCGCAATGTGGAGAATGTAAATTTTGTAAATCACCCAAAACGAATTTGTGCAGTAAAATTCGTGCAACTCAAGGAAAAGGATTAATGCCTGATGGTACGTCTCGTTTCACTTGCAAGGGACAATCAATTGCTCATTTTATGGGTTGTTCTACGTTCTCTGAATATACTGTCGTAGCTGATATTTCCTTGGTAAAGGTAAGATTCTTGATTATTTTAGTTTTATTGTATTTAAACGAATTCGTGTGATTTTATTACTACAGTATTTTTATAGATCGACAGTACTGCGCCATTGGACAAAGTCTGTTTATTAGGATGCGGTATCCCTACTGGATATGGTGCTGTGCTTAACACCGCTAAAGTAGAACCTGGAAGTACGTGTGCCATTTGGGGTCTCGGAGCAGTTGGATTAGCAGCTGCATTTGGCTGTAAAACTGTTGGAGCTTCGCGTATTATTGGGATAGATATTAATCCTAATAAATTTGAGCAAGGTAATTATTATTGAAATAATTCTTTCTATTCGAGTATTTTCGGTTTCATTTATCTAACATAAGTAATTTATTTATGGTTACAAGCTAAAACATTCGGATGTACCGAACTGATCAATCCTAAGGATTATAATAAACCCATTCAAGAAGTTTTGGTAGAGCTCACAGACGGTGGACTTGATTACACATTTGTTTGCGTTGGAAATGTGCAGAGTATGGTGAGTATAAATGATTCCATGTAAATATTCTATATTATATCTAATGCTAATTTTTCTTATAATATTTTTATTATAGCGTGCTGCTTTAGAATCTTGTCATAAAGGATGGGGTATGTCTGTGATTGTTGGCGTAGCTGCTGCCGGTGAAGAAATCAGTACTAGACCATTCCAGTTAGTTACTGGACGCTCATGGACAGGTACTGCCTTTGGTGGTTGGAAATCCAAAGATAGTGTTCCTAAGCTAGTGAACGAATACATGTCTAAGAAATTACTCCTCGATGAATTTATTACTCATAATTTACCATTTGAGCAAATTAACGAAGCTTTCAGTATCTTGCATGCTGGAACATGGTAAGTGTTTAGAAAATATTTATTCAAATTGATGCGTGAGAGATTTCAATGACTTTATCATTTCATTTGAAATTATTTATCTTTCAGCTTGAGAGCGGTTCTCAAATACTAAAGGTATATATATATATTTTATATAATCACATTATTTTTGATGGCATCTATATAGATAGGATATATAAACAATAATTATTAAAAATTATTTCTACATCCACACAGGTTGGTAAGAATTTTATAAATATATACTTAATATATTTCATTGATATTTGCCGCAGTGTTAACTTTACCGATGCGTGTATCTGTCCTCTCTTCCTGCTCCTTGAGCCCTCAACGTCCTCATTCACTTCATAAAAGCAAAACTGTGTTTTATCTTCAAAGCAAGTAACAGGTATTTCCAGCAAAAGGTAACAAATTTCTACAACAATCTTTATTCATAAAGAATTCTTACATTCACATTTACAATACTAACCAAGTGAGATATATTTTAATGGTAGCTTCGAAAAGAAGTAAAAATTCTTTACGGTTCGATCAGGTGCATACCTTAGAAAAATCATCAATCAGCGATCAGGTCATTTACGATGATGATTCTTTTTATTTTTTTATTTTTATTTCTTTTTTTGTTCTTTCCTTTTTCTTTTTTTTTTCTCTCTCATTGTATATAATCAGGTATATACAATAATGCAAGACTTCAGTAAAACTATATATATATTCACGTTCTCGTTTTACGTTAATATTAATTGATCTAGGTCGATAGTTATTACATTAAATCGAGGCGGAATGTAAGTTGCACATAATAGCAGGAAAGAAGAGTATTCGTTAGTTCACACGTTTGTGGACGACCTCTCTTAATCGATTGAATGGCGTTCGTATATATATATATATATTTGTATATGCGTCAATGTATTATTGAAATTTTTGTCGATCAAAGGAGACACGCCATGTTCATTAAGAGACAGCAAATATTTATAAAAATAAAAAAAGAAAAAGAAAGAAAATATAAAATATATATATATATATAATTAATAATAATTTATCCCTCATATATATTTTTTGTAATCGCATTACATCTCAACAATGCATCTTTTGTAAGCGACGAATAATATATTAGATGTAGAAAATTAATTCGGTGCATTTTTAAAAACAAATTTAATATTTATTCAAGGCATCGAATTAATTTCTATACCTAATACAAAATAAATCAAATATACGTTAACACGAATATAATTTTTCTATTTTAATTTCTATGTTCGATAAGTTGAACTTTAGTTTTACAAACCAAAGTATGCGAATACAATGAGAATTAGAGAGTTGAAACGTATTAATTGATAATTAGAAAAGAAGTATACACGTTTTCTTATGCTTTTTTTTTTCTTTTTTTTTTTTAATAAATATGGCGAGTAAAGGACGTTTCTCTTATTTTCTTAAAACACTGCCTTGCTTTTTTTTTTTAGCCCAGGAATGTTTTTTAATCGGAGAGTGTGAGTGAAATGCTCGTTGTAGGCGTTTATAAACTTAATTATTAAGTCCGTTTCTAAATAGGACATTATGTAATAATAACTTGCATTGGCTATTACTACGTAAATTGCCTTCTAAATACTAGGGGCATATTCACATAGTCTCACACCGATATTTCCTCTACAGATATTATATATGTTATTATATACATATACACACATATATATATATATTTATTTATATATACATATATATGTATATAAGTATATTCTATATATCTATTGGTATACAATACGTTCTTTAAGTAAAAGTTTTTTTTTTTTTTTTTTTTTTTTAAGTAAAAATGCTTAGAATTACAGTGAATGCAGATGAATAATCACGACGTTTAAAATTGCTGCTGCTGCTCCTTTTTTTTTTTTTTTTTTTTTTATCTATTACTTGTTGTTCCACTATTGGAAAATAAAATAATATTTCTCGATTACATCGCAGTTTGTCTAACGCGCGCTTTTCTTAACTGTTATTTAAGATGTATGTTTCCTAAAGCATGTATTATTTACATTTACAACCGCACCCAACCGTTATATAATTATATGAATGTAAAATAATTCATTCGAAATACTGCTCAGCGTTTGTTTTCCTTGTTTCTTTGTCGTTAGCGTTTCTTCTTATTAATTACAAAGTTTTCCTAAATATGCAATTAAACGCGGCACAGAGAGACATGCGCGCGTGCTATTACAATAATCGCGTGGTGTTCTCTTTCAAAAAAGGAAAATAAAAAAAAAGAAAAAGAACGGAATTAAATCCATTGTTTATATTCCGTAGAGTAATAAATAAAGCGTGCTAATAATATATCCTTTTTTCTGAGACATTTCATCGTCGTGATTAAACCACATATGGTAAATATATAGTTAGCGAATATGAAATAGGTCGTCGTTTTATTTATTTCTTTGCTTGTTCTGTTACTTGCTGTTGATCTTATTTCCTTTTTTTTTTTTTCGTTTTCATTTTTCTTTTTTTTTTGTTTTAATTATCATTACTCTCTGTTTTTCTTTTCTTTCAACGTCGTATATCTTACATTTAATTTTTCGTAACTCAAGATGGCCACGAGAGAAAGCAACATTATTATATTATAATATAATAATAATCTAAGGTCTATTATAATAATAATAATAAAAAAAAAACAAAATTATAATATATTATTAATATTAATAATAAATAAGCGTGAGAGAAAAAAAAAATCTAACTCTCTTTAATCAACGATTTTTTTATTACTTGTATTACGTTTAAAGATAAACAACTAACTAAGCAAACTATTAGTGTGCAACGGTTAAACGTTCTCTTATTTTTTTAATTTAACTTTCAAATATATAAATACGCGTGTTAGATAATTATTTGTAACTATATCTGATCTCGCTATCCTTCTTCCTTTCGTCGGATTGAATGCATTTATTTATTTGTTCTCTCTCAGCCAACTTGATCTTCTACTTTTATCTGTATATTATCGTAAGTCATAGACAGTATTATTACGTTTATAGACGTTATACATATATATACGTATATACATACATATACGTATATATGTATATATAATATTATTACTATTACTATTATATATTAATGTCGTTAAGCGCTGGCGAATAGAAATTATATATTTATATACTTATATATATATATATTTTTTTTTTGTATATATATATATATGTATATGTATGTATAGCGTGTCCACTTCTTTTTCGTACTTTCTCGTCGAAGGGTTTTACAATATCCCATTTCTAATGGTCTTTTTCTTTTTCTTTTTTTTTTTTGCTGATACCATGTAATAAGAGAGGTGTGTACAGCGTAATGAAATGTTGTCTTCTTTCTCAGCTCTCTCTCTCTCCCTTCCTCCCTCTTTTTCACCCCCCACCTTCTTCACGTTTTAAATTCATTAGCAATTTATTTGATTTGATTTTATTTCTTTTCTTTTCTTTTCTTTTCTGTTATACCTTTGACTTTTATATTCATTATTTTCCACGGTAGTGTGCATTAATTTGTAGACGAATTGTATAAGCGGGGGTGGTGTTTTCTTTTCCCGAAGGAGCATAAATAGACGGAAGTATCATTCGAGTTTCTTTATAGAATAATGGATGTTGTTTTCTTTAATTAAGAAATCAATTCTTTCATTTTGCGACGACGAGAATCTTTATATATCGTATGTATATTGCACAAATTACGTAAGATATTCTATTTGCATCTATCTAATCGTTAGAGGAAAAAAAGGTGTTTACACTTGTTCTTGTTATCTTCTTTTTTTTTTGCAGTTGTTTGTTCGTGTATTTTTATACGTATTATGCAAAAAATTTATAATTTCGTGAAGATCTAAAGGATAAGAGAGAAAGAGAGACAGATATTCGTATATATATATATATTATTTATATAAGCCGTTTTAAAAGATCAAAAAGATTAACACCGGTTGAAACAATTGTACATTGTTTAATACCAAAAAATTCTAAATTAAAAAATAAAAAATAAAAAAAGAAGAAGAAATTTATTCAACAATTAGACTTTTAACACCGTTTAAAAATGAAATATAAATTACAATGACCGAGAGAGAGAGAGAGAGATAGATGAGTACTATAATATGATGATGCATTGAATGAATATATTATAATAATTTACGAATTGTTCATACGTTTGGTTTTTTTTCTTTCTATAGAGATAATTGGTTTGATAAATGAAGCGGCTTATATAAAGATATGACAAGACAAATGTAATAATAATAATAATAATAATAATAATCTCTCTAATATTTTAGAGCAAACCACTGTCGTAGAACGAATGAAATAGTTTAATCAAATGATGCGTGCTTCTTTCGTTGCTTTCTAATTCAATTTAGGCTCACCTTCGTTATTTCAGATTATAAATAGAGCCTTTCTTTTTTTCTCTTCTTCTTCTTCTTCTTCTTATCCTTTAAATTAACTTTTTATTTCTTTTCTTTTAACGACATCTTAGATCTTAAAGTCAATGGACAAATAGACCGGCAACACAATCCGCGAGAAAGGAATTGCTCATGTGATTACAAAGTACTACACAAATATCATCATCATCATCATCATCATCATTATCATTATCATCATCATCATCATCACGTTTATGCATGTTACTCAGCGCTGCTGTTCCCTTTTTTCTTCTTTCTACCCTACACAACACGACTTGCCATATTATTATAGCTCATCTTGCATCTTCTTTCTCTGTTATTCTACGCGTTGTCGATCGATCTACCTAAAAATCTAACGGTTGATCGGCCGAACCTTCAAGATCCTGAGTTGAATCCGTACCACCATCCTCGTCGTCGTCCAAATCAACGCTGTTCGTTTTCAGGCCGCCATTGCTGATCTTGTTCACGATTGTGTCTATGGAGACATTTTTATTGATTAGATCTACTTCTTTTTTTTTTATCTAAATAATTGAAAAATCGATCGCAGAAGTATACAACGAGGATAAAATACACGGAATGTTTCAGAAAAGAAAATATAATAAACAAAATTTAAACAATTTGTCATATTCGATTTGAAAGAATTATTTAATCGTTGGCATCCCATTAAAATGTTTCTGAATGTTCAAATATATAAAATCTATTATCGTTTGAATTCTAATTAATTGTAAAATACATTCCTTGTGTTTTTCTTTTTTGTTCTTCTCTTTGTACACATTTAAAATTGTTATAATGCGTTTTATTGGAGAATACACTTACCGCAATCAGGTTTTGTACCACGAGTTCTGGTACCAGCAAATTCAACACCATGAGGATCGACGCACCAGCAAAGGCCAAGTCCTCGGTGACACTGAGTGCTTCGATAATATCCTCTGGAATCGCATGCTGGTGCTACTTCTAATGGTGATCGTCTGCGTACTGCAGCACAGGGTCGTTCAGCTTTAGCAAAACAACCGCACCATTCCATACCGCTCACAAAAATATCGCTGTAAATAATAAATAAATATATAAAAATGCGCGTGTGTACGTAAGATACGTGGGTATCATGTATGTATGTATGTATGTATGTATGTATGCACGTATGTGTTTATATTTGTATATGTACATCGTTTTGCTAAACGAGATCGGCTTTGGTTTTTACAACCAATGTATTTATATTTGCACACGATACTTTTCCAATCGAACGATCGAAAATATTTTC
This sequence comes from Polistes fuscatus, assembly GCF_010416935.1. Classification (NCBI taxonomy): domain Eukaryota; kingdom Metazoa; phylum Arthropoda; class Insecta; order Hymenoptera; family Vespidae; genus Polistes; species Polistes fuscatus. Next base: position 5,265,390 of record NW_025113173.1, on the reverse strand, counting down.
ATTTAACGTACTACTTTTTTCTTTTTTATTTTTTACATTTATTGTCCTATCGTTTTACACGATGTAAATACATCCACAATGGTCACAATCAATACAAGTAAGCCACAAACAAAAATTCAATACAATGATTCCGCGTGTGTTTTGCACGATAATCGTAAAGATGGTAATAAAAAGAAAAAAAAAAGATAAAACAAACGTTCGAATGGAAAATGTTCGTCGGTGAAAATTATTTTGTACCTCTTTTACAATTACACGCGTTGTTGGTTTTTTTTTTTTATATCGATCAGATAGGAATTGGTGGTGGAAGAAAAAAAAAAAACTGACTTGACTTGAATTTCTTTTTACCCGTCAGTGTCGCAACTATCGAGGAAAGGTTTTAGGCATGGCTCGTTCTGATCGTGTTCCAATCCGTAAAGTTCAGAAAGCGAGATCCTGCCATCGCTATCGCTGTCCAAATGTCCAAACATCCACCTTACTTCGCTTTGGCAAGGGATTGGGAAATGACCTGAAGATTAACCCAAAATATATATTAGGATCGTAAAATGTGTTAGATAGAAGATAGAGATAGAAGAAAAGTTGGATGTTTCTTTATTATCAAAATAACTTTCATCAAAATAACTTTATTTCTCCCCTTATTTTCTTTTTCTTTTCTTTTCTTTTCTTTTCATTTCTTTTTATTTTATTTTCTTGTGAAAGAGAATGAAAGATATAAATTTTGAGATACGAGGGATAATACCCACCTATGGGCTTAGGATGTTGTCGACGATGTTTCGCATCTGCCATTACGACCGAGAACCAATCCAAAAGTCGATTAGCCATTGCTGGTTTTGACGACGGTGGACAATCCGTGTTATAAGTTGATTTCATCGGTGATGATACTGATTTTTCCATAACTTCGTTACTCAATAAATGTTTATCGTCGTATCTGTTGGCCGATGCGAGAGTCTACGAAACCAAATTCATTTTACATATTTAAGTACGTCCTATAGAAATAAATTGTAACATATATATATATATATATATATATTATTATATATTTCATGTATCTTCTATATTCATGCTGTTAATTTCATATCGCTGTGCGCGCGCATCGTAAAAAATTTACTCTCATAATTTTTTTTTCCACAAACGCGATCAAAAAGAAGTCTAACTTCGAAAAAAGATAAACGAGATTATAAACAGGACAGATACGATTTCAAACGTTTCTTTTCTCTCGTGCAAATCTATTGGAAGGGAGGGGGCGGAGGGGGAGAAAAAATCAAACAAGCATTTCCCTATAATGAAATTCATGAAGAAAGAAGAAAGAGGAGGAAGAAGAAGAAGAAGAAGAAGAAAAAAGAAAGAAGACAGATCGAGAAAAAGCAAACAGAGAATCGCCTTTTCGTTTTCGAAGCGCGTTCGAACTTCTCGTCTCATTCTCGGTCCCCCTTCATATTGTCTCTCGCTCGGTATGCAAATAAAATGCAAATACGTTTTCGCATAACGAGCAGGATGAGTGTCTTTCGAGTGTGGAATTCTCCTCTCGACGTCCGATTGATCGAACTATAACAGCCACAAGGATGGCATACGTATTTTCGAAAGGTTCCCCCTGACTAGCCAGCAGAGAGACCCCTCCTCCTCTTCCAACCCCCTCCGTCTTTCCATCGATCCAACCCAAGAGCGAATCAGAGAAAGACAGGGATACGGTCAAAGAGAATGAAACAGAGACAGAGAAACCGACGGTACATACAAACACATAGAGAAAGAGAGAGAGAGAGAGAGAACGTATAAATGTGTGTTGTACGTGTGTGTTAGAAAGTGCGCATAAATGCAGATATATAAATGTGTGAGAGAGAGAGAGGTCGTATGAATATGTGTGAGTTTGTGTCGGGGAGAGACTAATTAGATGTATTAGTAAAAGAACAAGAGAGAGAGAGAGAATACATGTATATGTTCCGTGTATACGAGTATGCGTATTAGAGAGAGAATAATTGGATGTATAAGTATGTGTGAAGGAGTGAGAGAAAGAGAGAGGGAAGGAATATAGATGTGTGTGTGTGTGTCTATGTTTGAGAAATAAAAGGAATAAAAGCATCATAACGTTCCTAACAAGATAAAATATAGCAAAGGCTAAGAGACTCGTAATAATGTTAGTGCAAGAGGAGAAAATTGGTAAGATGAGAAAGTAAAAGGAAAAAAGGTAACGAGGTAGGAGAAAAGGATAAAGATGGAAAGAGATAAAGAGAGAAGGACAATGTGTGATTCATAACATGACAAGGATAGTAGCTCGGCAAACTATCTGAAGCTAAAATAAACCTTACTTAAATTGTACCACGTGCGACAACTGATATTGCAAGGTTTATATCCTATATAATGTTAAACTAATCCTAGGAAATCCTAAGACCCCTTTCCTATGGGATCTAAAGTTTCGATGATTAAACGCGATTCCTTTCTGTGAAATGAGAAAATTAATCCCTTCGACTATGAGTTCCCAGTTATTTCGTTCTTTCTTTTTTTCTTTTCCTTTTTTTTTCTTTTTTTTTCTTTTTTGGTCATTAATATTATTATATGTTGTTGTTGTGTTGTTATTGTTGTTGTGTTTGTTGTTCTGGTACAAGAGATATAATAATACAAATTTAAAAAATTGGGGAAAAGATGAAAAGAGGGAAAGGAGTTGTGTGTCGCTTTGAACGACAAAAGGGGTCCGTTGAATGTTAAATTATTAGAAAGCATGAAATTATAACGAATTTAAAACGTTCAAACCACCTTTTCTCCCCGAGAAAAAGAGATAAAGAAATAACTACGGTGCAACGGCGTTATATCCTGGAATTTTATGACGTTACCACCACCGAGCGCAGGAAGGATTACAGGAAACAAAACAAAAAAAGAAAAAAAAAGGAAATATTTTTGCGAATTACATGCACGTCGTTACCTGGTGTTAACTGAAAAAGAATAAAACAAAGGATAACTTGGTAAAATAATAAAACAAGGAATAAAACAACAAACAAAGGGATACAATGAATAATGAAAAAATGGACGAATACGTATTACCATTGAACGTGTGTTGTATTAGCACAAATTTTAAATTTAAATAATAATTCTTACTTCATACACCGCTAGATGGCAACACCCGTACGTTCGCTCTGTTTTAAGTTTATACTACTTTAACCATACTACTACTAAATACCTACTACTATCATTTTCTTTATTTTCTTTTAATTATATCGTTAATTATTTATTATGGAAACAAATTCCCTAATTTTGTCTCTTTTCTTCCTCGATTAAATATCATTTTCGTACATTCGATGTTATAAGTTTCGGATTATTACACTTATATTCAGTTCTAAATTCAGTCAGACCATTGAAATTAAATTACTATTGTAAGGAGTTGCAGGAGCGAAACGCGACAGTCATATATATATATATATACAAACATATACATGTATACATGTATTCATATATATATATATATATATATATACTGCATAAAAGCTGCAACGCTTGCCACAGCTTTAATGGTCATCGTTGTAACGAGCAAATGCTTTCTAGAATGGCATTCTTCGTAGATCTCTATGTACATACAAGTTTTCAAAATGACTCGACGAATTTCTCTATTTCGTGAAATATATTTAAATTCAACCCCGGTCCTCTCGAATTACCGTCATTTGCATGAAAACGTTATAATAAAATTTGTCAAATAAAACTATCGTTAATAATAATTAATAATAATAATAATAATAATAATAATAATAATAATAATAATAATACTGAATTCAATCTAGCCAGGAATAATCATAAAAATCAAATGACAATATTCAAATTTTATGATCCAAACTAGAATGGGGAACGGTTCTTTATTACCAAAGATATAAAATATTAGAAAGAGAGAGATAGTAGAAAAAAAGAATAATCCGATGAAAAGATCGAAAGAGATGCGTTGACGCAATAAAATATCTGGTAATAAAGAACCTAAGTCTCCTTCATATTTTTAACGATTTTCGTACGATCCTTTACTACTACCACTAACACATTTAGTGCACCACCAGGAAGCACCAGTACCTTAACATTGGCTGCTGTCGTAGGGATTTTTAGAATGGTGGATTATATCCAATAAAGTTGTCGATATGGTAGGAAGAACCTTCCGAATTTTCTATTAAAATTCGTCGAAAATACGAAAAATATGAGAAAAGCTAATCTTATATATATTCTCTCTTTCTCTCTCTCTCTCTCTCTCTCTCTCTCTTACTTTTTTATTTTTATACGTCCCATGACAATTTCCCTTATTTGAATATCTTACGAGCGCATGTAAAAGATACGTGACGTAAAAAGATGAGTTTCTTTATAATTTATAACATTTCATAATAGATTTATAATATTTATTTCTATTACGAAATGGTTGGGAACATGGTTCGTAGAATTGAATTTTTGTGTTAGATAATATTTATAATTATTATAATATTATTTTATTATTATTATTATTATTATTATATTATATATTAATTAAGTTAATAATATTTTCGATGAAATGAATTAATCACTTATCATCGTTCTTATCTTACCTATTGTATCTGATGATATTTTTAAATGACAGAACCAATTAAAATTGGTCATACTCTTATATACATTAAATACGAAGGACGACATTTAGAACTTAGGAGTATAGTAATAAATGAGAAGAAGAAATGTATATACATCTATAGAAGAATGGAAAAGTTAATTCACGTGTTCCTTTGTACATTTCATGAGATTCTACGTCACAAGGCGAATACGAAACTGAATAACTATTAATTACCACAGAGTGGAGGAATAATTTAACGAACTTCCTTGGATTCATTCTGAACTGATCCGAGAAGCTCGATTCAGAATACGTCTGTTCTAAACCTCTCTTTCTCTCCCTTTCTTACTCATACTCTTCTTCTTCTTCTTCTTCTTCTTTTTCTTTTTATTTTTCTTTTTTTCTTCTCTTCTCTTCTCTTCTCTTTTCTCTACTGATCCTTTCACGAGCTCAGAAGCATCCAACCCAACTTCATGGAAATGAGATAACCGAATGGAGACGCCGTTAGAAAACTTAAATTACTTATCCGTCACCGGTGACCAAAAGTACCAACCAGTCGATTCTTATTCTTCGAAAGAAAATAGAAGAATAAAAAGTGATAGGAAAAATATTCGAAGGGAAAAAAAATTTGAAAAGAATCTTGAAAAGTACTTTTTATCTCATCGATTATTTTTCACACCTTTCTCTCCTACTCGCGTAAAAGCAAGCAAGCAAGCAAACATATATTTTTTATAATATAATGTAAATAAATAAATAAAAAAAAAAAGAAAAAATACGCAGATTCCCCAACGTTATCGCTCAACCAATAAATTTTGTCCACCTCGATAGAGAAAAAAAAAAAAGAAAAGAAAATAAAATAAAAAAAAGACAAAGATTGGAAAAGAGGATGAAGAAAGGAATCATTATTATTCCTGCACAATAACGTCAATCGATGTTCCAGAATCATGTTGAATAATATAGCAAAGTTCTATTCTAACCCATAGGTCGAGCATAAATATATAATGACCCCGAACGGATTCGAATTCTATCGAAGGAATGAGAATCTAGCGCGTGTGGAAAGAAATCGAAATAATTCTACAGACAATTTTTTTCTTTTTTTTTTTTTTTCTTTCCATTATATTCGATTATTAAATCGTTAATACCCATTACTACTAACAATCATCGCCCATCATAATCATCATTCACTATTATCACTTATGTGTACACATTCATATACTAATCTCGAATAATTATCTCGAAAGAAATACACGAGTGTGTCTAAGCAATTAGGTTGAATCGAATCGATATTCAATTACCATACTTGACGAGAAAGAACATGGTGTGAAAGATTAGATAAGTTCAACGTTATCGTAACTTTCAAGTATATATATATTTATATATCTTGCAACGAGATTATTATTATTATTATCATCATCATTATTATTATTTCAACTGTCGATACGAGATTGATCAAAAATCGATTATAGAAAGCTTGTATAGGAATTTCTCTATTGACAATTAGTTCGTTTGATAGAGAACGAGAGAACAATCGAGAGGTACTTAAACGCATATTCACGCATACATAGCTGATACACGGGGCACAAGTGCATATAGATATGCATGCACGTGTTCAAGGTACGCACCGCGAATCGGTTAGCGTTTACATATATATGTGGGAGGTGGAAAAGGGAAGGGGAAGTGGGAATAGGGGTGGGTATAGAGTAGTAATGGTGGGGAAACGTTCACTCACTCACTCACTCACTCACTCACTCACTCACTCACTCACTCACTCACTCACTTACTCATTCTCTTTCACTCTTTAATGTTAGTGGTATGAGAGCGATTTCGCGGAGATACTGGATTTGTCAATTTAATTAACAAGATCGTAGATTCACAAGGGCGTTATATATACATATGCATATATATATATGCAAGCATGCATGTGCATATAGGAAGAGAGAGAAAGGAGAGAGGTAGATGGACAGAGGTCGATCGTATGCATTTCGAACGCGTGTATTGCGATAATTGCGCGGCTTGCAGAAACGAATCGAAATAAATTAGTCCTGGTTTCCGCGTGGACTCGCTCGGTTACAACCGAGAATCGGCCATTAAAATAATGTGCCAGTCAGTTTGACCACCGTCCAAGTCGATTAACGTTCTCCACGTTTATTCCGTTAAATTCGCGTTTTGTTTGTTAAAGGTTGTCTATTTTTTTCCCCAAAATTTCATCCCCCTTTCACATATCTCCCCCATAATATATATATTCTTTCTTTATTCGCGCGTTTCCATTTTAAAATCGATTTTATTCATTTTCTTTCCAACGTTTCGCGATTAAGAAATGAATTAAAAAACAAAAAAAAAAAAAGAAAATTCGGACGGATAATCAAAAAAAAAAAAATTGAATCGCGCGATTAAAACTCGACTAGAGAAATCGAATTGAAGTACTCGGATTGGTATTGAATGAAACGAAATGAAATTTTGTCGAAAAAGAAAAATATAGCAATAGAGTATAAAAGAAGAGGGGGGAGAGGGGTTTCGAATTGTTTTCTTAAAATAGGAGGAGATGGAGGGGGAGGGAGGGAGGGAGGGAGGGAGTGTTCGCGTCCTCGATCACGTTGATTTAATTAAGTTGTAAAAGGGAAGGTTGGGATTTAGAGGAGACAAACGAGGATAGCAGAAATGTTGAATAAAACGAGTAGTAGAGGAAAACGAGCTTGTGGAAGACGACGTTTTCCAAGAGAGAAAGAGTGAGAGAGAGAGAGAGAGAGAGAGAGGAGATAGAGAGAGAAACGTTTGCACTACTTTTGGCAATCTTCGTCGATTAGCTCGCTTCAGTACTTTCCCCTTTCCCTCCCCCCCTTTCCCCTCTCCCCTCTTCTTCAACATCTACCAGAGCAAACCCATTCTTCCCTTTACCGCCACTTCTTCACCCTTATCATCCCTTTCTCTCTCTCTCTCTCTCTATTTCTATCTCTGTTTCTCTCGCACGTTGTTGAAGTTTCCGTTTAGTAAAGCCCAAATTAAAAGGAGAAAGTAAAGTGTAGAGACGAGCGCAAACGTCATCGTCGTCGTCGTCGTCGTTTCCTTTTCCCTTTTCCCTTTTCTCGACGAGTATTTCCGACGATACTCTTACTTACTCTCTCTCTCTCTCTCTCTCTCTTTCGGGTAAAAACCCTTTCCCGTGATCGTACTTCGTCAGGGACATCGGACGTTAACAATTCCCCCTTTTTTTCTTTTTTTTTCTCTACTATCATTTTTACTTACTTTTAACCTTGCCACTACAAACTGACTCTCACTCGTCGTTATTTTAATGTTAATATTTTTTTCTTTTTTTTTTTTCGTTTCTTCTATCATTGAAAAAAAAATATAAGTGTTTGTACAAACGTTCGTGTTGTTGTTTCTCACATTAAAAAGGATTTGAACATAATGCATCTTCCTCAAATCTAATCTTATCGGCGAAGGGATTATAATAACCGCGTTTTCGTTATTTTATCGAAATCATTATTATCGATCGATGCATAATCAGTTCGCAAACGTTTGAATTAATCTCACGAAAAAATGAATAAAAAAAAAACAAGAAGGAAAATAAATAAATGAAAATTAATTAACGAGAAAAAAAGTTAAATGCCTTTTCAAAGGGAAAAAACCTTGTTTGCAATAATTTATCGTATTAAATGTTACCGCGAAGCAAACAACTAAGGTTATTTTATGACAAGTTTTTAAAAAAAAAACCCCTAGGGGAAAATATATGTATATGCGATACAAAAATAGGGAAAAAGAAAACATTACAAAACAAGTATATAAAAGGGAAAATTAAAAAGTTCGTTCTAAACTGGACGCGATATCGAGGCCACGAAAAGAATATATATATATACACACACACACACACGTGGTATATACATATATACTTATGTATATATGCTAGGGGACACTAAAAATAATACGCAACAATTTAGCAGACTCGAGGAAGGTTAAAAAGCTGTTCAAGCTCGCGACCTTGTGAATTTACGAGGACCCTGCTCAGCCCTGGTTATAGTGATGATGGTAATGGTGGTAGTGGTAGTGGTGGTGGTGGTGCTTGGTATATACGTGGATCGATAAAAAGCCGACTGCTGTTTCTTGTACGTTGAAGAAACACGGAATACGGTTTGATACTAAACGCTACGACCCTATGGGAAAAGAAGAAATCAACTATGTATATGTGGGTGTATATGTTTTTTTACCCTCTTTTATTTTCTTTTCTTTTTTTTTATTCCTTTCATGTATAACTACTATACCTAACCTCTTTTCGGACCCTTTCCCTCCCTCCCTTCCTTCCTTCCTTCCTTCCTCTTATATTATTTTTCTTTGTTTTTTCACCCTTCGCAAAACGAGATACATAAAATCTCTTTTTCTTATTCTATTCTATCCATCGATCTTTTTCCTTTTTTTTTTTATTTCTCGAAAAACAAACTGTTTGGACTCTTTCTATCGTCTATGTAAAACGAATTCCTCCACCCTCCCCCTCCTGCCAGCCCTACTCTTTCTTTCTTTCTTTCTTTCTTTTATCCACCCTCTCAACCACGAAACTTCCTGGCAACAAAAACTACCACCTTCGCTGCTAGACGGAATCGGATATTGGAATGTTGCCGATAAATCATACATCTCTCTCCTGTATCACTTACGTTCTCTTATTTTTCAACATATATATATATATATATAGAGTAGTATTGTAAATTTTGTGCTCTCACGATAGGACAAAAAACAAAAAGAAGAAGAAGAAGAAACAATTTCGATTTACTTCGATGAAATAAAACTATGTACATAAATTTATATTTTCTCTTTATATAATATATCATCGATCAATAACGTAGCTTTTTACCTTTTCTTTACTTATTATTATTATTATTATTATTATTATTATCATTATTATCTTTTTAAATTAAATCTTGAGAAAAAAAAGAAATAAAAAGAATAATGACGACAGTTTCTTTATTTTATTTAATGTAATAATTTAAAGAACCTTTTTTTTCTTTTTTTTACTTACCTTAGCACGCTTGGTATATTTGAGATAACGATAGTGATGATTGTCATAGTTGAAATCTCTCGGTGTAAGGGTGAAGTCATGATTGCGACCCATTTTTCCCATGAGCGATTTTTGCCGTTGCGTTTGAGTTTTCTTCGAATGCGTACGCAAATCTGTACCTGCGAGAAAAAGCAGACACACGAAAAAAATATAATAAAACATATACAAATTTTATTTCTTTTTTTTTTTTTTTAAACATACATACATACATACATGCACGCATACATATATACACGTAAAAAAAAAAGAAACAAAATATGAATATGAGTAACAAATTCGCGTTGTAAACCTCGTTAATAAATGCACTTTTTTAAATATATGCGCAAGCGAAGTTGCGAGCTTTGCGAGCTTCCAAACGAAACGGATGAACGAACGAACGGATGAACGAACGAACGGAAATGTGGAACACTGATTGCGACTCGACGAAGCGTAATTTCATTTATTCTCGGTTCCCGATGAAAGTACTTCATTCGTTCTACGTACCAGCATCTGAATCATAAATACTGATAAATTGTACGTTAGATGAAGAAGAAAAAGAAGGAAAAGAAGAAGAAAAAGAAGAAGAAGAAATAGAAAATGATCGTAAAAAAGGTGGAACGAGTGAGACACGTTGATATGGTGGTGGTAGTTACCTATAAAGAAGCAGACTAACAAATTCTTTTTTTCTCCCAACCCTCAAAAGAAAACTTGCGACGTGACATTCGTCGTATTCTTTTTTCCTTTTATTTTTTTTTCCTTTTCAATCCTCAGCCAACTCTTCGGAGTTGATCTTTTAATTACCCCCGCCCTCCCCCCTACCTTTTGAATGGAATTATTAATTAAATGAGAATAACCGAACCTTTCTATTCTTTCTTTCTCTTCTTTTTCTTTTTCTTCTTTTTTGTGAATCGAAAAAATTTGCGTCGAATGCAAACAGGAATATATTATGTGCGTAATTATTATTAATATTATTATCATTATAATTAATCGCAGAGAATTGTGCGCATATTTTTATTTTGTCAAATGCATGGAAAAAAAAATAAATATATATATGTATATATAAATCGATTCGATTGTAATGTATGTCCGATAAATTTTCTATTTATCGTTAATACCTCGAAACGAGGCCGGTGACAATTCATTAACCGCTTTACAAACAAATTCTCGTTTTAAAATTAGCATTCGCTCGGGGAGAATTGGTGTACGCCTAAAGCCATCTACCAACAGTAACAGCACACCCCTCCCTCCCTCCCTCCCTCCTCCCTAACTGCCACCCACCCACCCTTTCCCCGCTGCTGTGATTTTTAAACAAATGCCGTAGCAACGTAAATACTTAAAAAAGAAATAGAAAGAGAGACAGAGAGAGAGAAAATTAGCTTTGCTTGACAAAATTCATCGTGTCTACCTTCCTTCTTCTTTTCCTTCAACCCCCCTTCACCCCTCGTAACTCTTTTTAAACAAAAAACTTAGTCGTGAAAAAGTTCGTTCGAGTGTTAAAATCGTTTGACGAAAATCGTTTGACGAAAATCGTGACTTTTAAATCGATTGATTTATCGATGGGTATTTATTATTATTATTATTATTATTCTTTAATAAATTCTAAAGATAAATAATGATTGGGGGACTTGGTTGAAAAGTACTGAGATTCGATTAAGAAAAAAGAGTACTTGTATTTTTTTTCAATTCAATTATCAATTTATCTTTTCAACCCAATCCACGTAAGCGTGGTTATAGTAATGTTATACAATCGATTACGAGAGGTACGAGTAAATAAATCATGGATATTTTTTTTTGAATTTGTTTTTGAAAAATACGAAAAAAAAAGAATACAATATTTTTCTAACGGGTCTTAAACGAGAACTTACGTGAGAATAAATCATTTTCAAATACCACGAAGTACCTCTTACCTCACTATATATATATATATAATATTATGTATTTATTATGAGCTCATATAACCAAGAAGGAATGTAGACTAAGTTCTCTGGTTTGTTTCAATGAATATTATATTTGCTTTAGTCAAGCACATCGTCAAAGATTCAAATAAAGCGTTTTTTGCATTATTTAGAAATAACGAGGAAGGATGTCATGGTTGCAATCCTAATATTATAAAGATATCCGTACAACATACGTGTATACATTTTTCCAAGTAAAAATTGAAGATAATTACAGTCGGTTTCCATAGAAAAATCAATTCCAAAAAATGTTGAAAAGATTAATCGTTATAATACGAAATATTAATAAGTTAAATTACAAATACGATGATTTGTCTATTATTAAGTCAAATGGATATATCGTTTTAATATACATTTATCATTAACATTATAAACATTTTCTAGAACATTTTAAACGATCTTTGTGCGTATGACATTTTATTCTCATATTCGTGCATAGAATACACCTGACACTTGGTTCTTTTTTGGTCCAGTAAATGTCTAAGACACACTTTGTATATAAGAGAATATTATATATATATATATGAGTATGAAAAAGGATATAATAAATTGTGCAATAAATCCTTAGTTCGTTCGCTTGCTTGCTTGCTTGCCTGTTTGCTTGCTTGCTTTCTCGCATACTTCCATACTCGTCGCATATTCGCATACTCGCGTAAGATAAGCGCAGTCTCATATGAAATCCAATTACACGTATTTTGCATGGCCACTTGATGGCACCGAGGCAAGCAAGTAACCAACCAACCAACCAACCAGCATTATGCTCCGTATGACGTTGCTCATTATGCAAATATCATGCTTGTTTACGACGTAGACCAAAGATGATACCACCGATTAAAAATTTCAACGAAAATTTCTTCATTCTTTTACTCCGCGTAACGTGTTCATATATTGTGTCAAGGAAGAAAGAAAAAAAAAAATGAAAAAAGAAAGAAAGAAACGAAGAAAACCGTATTTTTGACAAACACATTTTTCTACGATCATTTATTATACTCTCGAATAAAATAAAAAAAGAAAAAACAACAAAACCCCCGCAAGTTCAAATTAATTATATTTTTCAAAGGTTTCGAAAAATTAAACGAAACGCGTGTTGTATAAATAATAATGCGATGCGGATGGACAATTTTGTTCTCTCTCTCTCTTTTTATTCTTTTTTTATATTTTTTTATTTGATAGATCTAATAATTTGCGGCTAAGCGTGTTAGTTCACGGTGAAAACGTACAAATCGTTTGGATTTTATCGTCTCTCTCTCTCTCTCTCTCTCTCTCTTTTTCTACGTTTTGCAAACCCGTCAACGAGATGCGAAATAATATTTTCCACCAACGAGCGTAGTATTTTTTTCTACCTTTTTTTTTCCTTTTTTTTTTGTTATTCCTATTCCCAACACCATTCATCATGAATATTATAATCGAGCGTTAAACATTCATTTCTTCGACTCGATGATTTTTCATGATATTCATTCAGGGTTGCATTTATGTTTGCATTTGTCTATCTGTCTGTCACTCCGGTGTTAACACGCGCGCACGTGTGTACGCGTGATGACGTGTGTATGCGCGCGCGCGTGTGTGTGTCTGTGTGGGTGTGTATTCACCAACGACGTCGTAACCCTTCTCTTGATTTAATCGGTTGTTACACAGGTTTCTGTATTTATACATAATACATGCATACATACGCGCACGTACACACACACACACACACACCTATACCAATATATAAACATAAGTTAGAATAGATACGTACGTATGTACGTATATACGTAAAGCGTATTGTAGGCGTGACCCTCCCCCCCTCGACGGTTATTGTTCTAACGGGTTACTATGAATATTCATGCAAATCAGCATATCGTCAGATGCATAGGGAAATGCGAACAGATGTAAATACGATGAGGGAGGGAGGTGGGAGAAGGGGGGAGGGGGGAGGGCGAGGGGATACTCCACCGCCGTTAACTTGGAATTTATTATGGCCAACTAAGAATCCTTCGATTCTTATTTTATCTCGTCTACACGTTATTACGCGAATTTTTATTTACAATCACCCCCCACCCTTCTCGTCCATGAAATTGATTTTCTTCTTTTCTTTCACGTTCGTAACATTATCCGCTACTTTTTGATTTCTCATTTCCCCCCCCCCTTTTTCTTTTTTTTTTTTTATTATTCGATATTAAATTTAAAAGGAAGTCATCAAAAAAATAAAAAATTCGCGAGCTCGAAGAGAGTAAAAGTTAAGTACGTTAGTTGTTTCGTTTGGAAAATGAAAAGAAAAATATAATTGCTTCGAATAAATTAATGTAACGTGTGTGAGTACAAAAGAAAAGAAAAAAGAAAAAGAAAAAAAAGTCCATTAAAATAATATTTTTCAGTTAACGTTTATTCGCGTATAATAATAATTAACGTTGAACACACGCGAGAAGAAAGGTGAAAAAGCCATTGAAATTATATTCGAGTTAACTAGCAGTAGCAGTATTAATTCTTTCGAAATATCGACGTTGACACGAAAGAAGGGGGTGGGAGTGGGAGTGGGGGGGGGGTCTTACGAAAGAGGACGAATAAAAAAAAAGAAGAAAAAAGAAGAAAGAACCCTTCGGTGGTAGTGCTGCTCACCTTTGCACGGACAGAAACCTTTGCAGGTAATGTGGACGGAGGTGTGGTGAATACAATTGTGGTATTCCAAACGACACGGCGAGCTGTACGTACGATTGTCGCTTCCGCAAAGGAACGTCGGTTTCACCACAGGACATTCCTGGCACCTAAGGAAAATAACAGACAAAAAAAGATACAAAAGTAAGGTATTATTATGTCGACTTTATCGTCCACTTTTATTTCGATAATAAAATCCATTCGTGTCTGCTCCCCTACGACTAGCAACAAAAAAAGAAAAAATAAATCGATACGAAAAAACGATTAAAAAAAGTAATTCTATATCGTAGATTATGATTTTATTTCTATTTTTATGTGTTTTCTTCTTCTAATTCATAGAAAATATAATACGTTCAATATTTATTTAAAATGATTTTAATAATAATAATAATGTTAGAAACAACGAATTACGTTTCATCATCAAAAATTCAAACCTTTCATTTCTAATAATTAAATTTTATTCGGTGTGCACGCGTGTATAAATAAATTTCTTCTTAAAAAAGAAAATACTATGTATATATAAGTATATATTTCATAGAAAATATAATACGTTCGATATTTATTTAAAATGATTTTAATAATAATAATAATTATGTTAGAAACAACGAATTACGTTTCATCATCAAAAATCAAACCTTTCATTTCTAATAATTAAATTTTATTCAATGTGTACGCGTGTAGATAAATTTCTTCTTAAAAAAGAAAATACTATGTATATATAAGTATATATTTCATAGAAAATATAATACGTTCAATATTTATTTAAAATGATTTTAATAATAATAATAATAATGTTAGAAACAACGAATTACGTTTCATCATCAAAAATTCAAACCTTTCATTTCTAATAATTAAATTTTATTCGGTGTGTACGCGTGTAGATAAATTTCTTCTTAAAAAAGAAAAAATACTATATATATTATTATTATTATTATAATTATATGCGGATATATGTATATATAAGAACAATGTATAAGCAGTATCGCGTGAAATCGCATTATGCCAATGTCGAGGGAAGAATTTTCGGCTTTTAGAAGGTTGCGGTTCGTGCGGATTGCTCGTAGTAACTTTTCTAATTTCAAAAGTACGCGCGCGCGAGTGCACTATTTCAAACCAAACCCTTTTCCACGTCCTCCCACCCTTCCCCCTCCCCCTCATACCCCTTTCTACTCCACCTTCTCCTCCTCCTCCTCCTCTTCGTTCTCTTTTATCCTCCTAGCTATTGCAGTTCCCCAAAAGCATCGGCACTCCGTCGAAAATTCTTCGAACGGAAGTCGCGTAATTAAGGGAGGCTTATAGGCCACGGAAAGAAATAAAATAAAATAAAATAAAAGGGAGAAGGGAGAGAGAGGGGGAAAAAGGATTGCACGGTATACTAATCGACTACGGTCGCATAAAATCGTGAAGAATTTTAATATCGTTTCGGCTAAAAAGTTTTCCAATTTTTGACTATGTAATCATTGTGTATAATACATAAGTGTGTGTGTATACGTTATGTATACGTGTGTATGTATGTATGTATGAAATATAATATACGATACACTGTAAAATATTTTCAAGTTTCTGTTATTCATCGAAATTCACTTCGTTCGTTCGATTATCAATGATGAATTTATGAGTTCTTATCTTTATGACAATTATTTTGTAAGGTTCCTTTTTTTTGGGGGGGGGGGAGTTTGGAAGGAGAGAGAATTTTTTCGAACGTGAAACGTATTAAAAAAAAAAAAAAAAAAGAAAGGGAAGGAAAGAGAAAGAGAGAAACGGATAGTGGAAGAGAACAAAAAAATGTATGTTAACGTGATCAGCGTTACGAACGAGAATAATTTTCACAAAGATCGGTAGGAAATGACGCGTAATAATCGATTAACTCTTTTCGATGTAGTATGTTCGTTGAATGACAAAGAGTTGCTTCACAAAAAAAAATAAAAAGGAACAAAAAAAAAATAGAAAAAAAAGATACAACGTCTATCGTTGTAATACATATATATATATTTTTTTTTTTTAAATCTTTTTCCTATATATATATATATATATATATATATATATATACAAATAAAATATAAATATAAAAATAATAATAAATAAATATAAAAATAATTTGTATAAATATAAATCGAATACGAAAGTCGAAATAAAATAAAATTAACAAAAAGAAAAAAAAGAAAGAAAACGATTCAGGAATTTTCGTATTTTCGAAGAAAAGGGAAATAGTAGTAGTAGTAGTAGCATGAAAATCTTTTCCAACAAAAAGGGCGGGAGCAGGAAGAGGGGAGCAGAAAAAGGGTTTGAGGTACGTTGGTTGTGAACATTTTCATCGGGGAGGATTTTTGTCACGCTCACGTTCTTCACGAAACGATCATCGTTTCGACGTCGTCGTTTTTAACGAACGTGTCTCGTTAACCCGTCCCTACGCTCGTTTCCCTTCATCGTTCTGGGGTTGGTTCTATGAAAAAAGGCGAATGAAGAAAATAGTAGTAAGACTATGACGGTGGTCTACCCTCCCCCCACCTCGTCCACCTCCCCCTCACTCCTCTTTTATTCTATCTTCCTCTCTTCTTTTCTTTTCTTTTTTTTTCTTTTTTTTTCCACTTTTTATTTTTTATTTTTTCTCTCTCTTACTCTCACACCGTTACACCCCCCCCCCCGGCATTAAAGATTTTGGTTTGGCGCTAACAAATTCTTTAACTGTAAATTTACGACTCGTAATTTCGTGGTGGTGGTGGTGATGGTAATGGTGGTGGTGGTGGTGATGGTGATGGTGGTGGCACGTTAAAACGGATAAACGAGGAAGTCTGCCACTGCAACACCATACTTCTCTAGGAAAAGCTACCTAACGCCCTACCTAGTAGGTAGTAGGTAGCTTTTCTTCGAAACAAGCTTGCTAGTAGACGTTAAATTAACTTAATTACCACGATGCTCCATGTTTGAACTAATTACGCGTTTGCCAGATACCGCTAATTTTAGAAGGAAATACGTCTCTTCGTACCATCCCCCCCTCCCCTCCCCCTCTTCCTCTTCCACCTCCTTCTTATTACAAATCTATGCTGTTGTCGTTTCAAATCAAACTTATGTGTTCTCACTTTTATTTTATATTAATGAAAAAAATATTACTTACAGTAGAGAGTAGAAAAGATAGAAGATTATATTATACAGGGTGTCTGAGATTTTCTTTTCAATTGAATACTAGAAAATAAAATGAAAAAAAATAAACAAAAGTGTTACATAAACGTTGATCGTTTTAAGGATTTTTTTTCAAAAAGTTATAATATTAATTGTAAAATAATGAAAATCTAATATTCTAATGCAATTTCTAAATACGATGATATTCGAGTATGATTAATTATTAATACATAGTGAACAATTATATTCGTATGATTATTTCCAATGAATTGTCTTTACGATTGATTATTCCGAATTAATTTTTTTTTTTCTCGAAAAAAAAATCTATGGAAAGTTTTACGGTGCTTTGAAGAAAGCAAATATCGTATCAATGGTAAGTTCAAAGTATAGAAAGAATTTCATTTGTGGGCGAACCTGTTCGTCATAAAATAACGAGTACTTACTTTACCGCGACTTGTATTAAATCTTATTCTGTGTTTTCTTTTTGTTCTTTTTTTTATTTATTATTTCTTTGATTATATTTTTATGATTTTCTCGAATAACACGAAAGTTAAAGTTTTTCAGATTAGTTCGGATTATCTTGCACGCAATATGATTATTCTTATCTCGTTTCGAGTAATGTCAAACGAGTTTGAAGCACGATTTATCGATTATCATCATCGATGATTTTTTTATTCGATTAAAAGCTCATTTGATTTATTTTTCTTAATTGACATTCAATGCGTACTATACACGGTGGAAACATTAAGTTTATCATTTAGTATTTCAAACATATATATATATTATTGATAAAATAAAGAAAATATAATAATTACGATCTTATTTCGAACGTTTTTATCTTTCATAATGCAAAAAAAAAAAGAAAAAAGAAAAAGAGGAATTTGTAGTAATTCGTATTAAATTTGAAAAAGATTTATTGTTCACCCTGTATTACGACAGAGAATGTGACAAGTATAATGGTTTAACTTGAGAAATAGAAAGTCATATAGCAGATAGATAATGCACGTGCCAATCCCCTTTTAATATCTCTCTCTCTCTTTCTCTCTCTTTTTTCTTTATTTCTTTCTTTCCTTTTCTTTTTCTTTTTTATTTCTTTTTTCTTCGTCAGCACTCTTCGACAAGAGTATGTCGAGTTAAGACAAGAGTGGTTTGCTCGAGAAGCATCGAAACTTTCGCCAAATGGCATTTGCAATTTCCACCCCCTCTTTGTTAGACGAAAACTATTCATTCTTTTTCCTTTTCTTTTTCTTTTTCTTCCTTTATTTTCTTTTCTTTTGATCGTGTGCAAACTCGTAACAACTATTATTGCTTCGTAAGATTATTTGTCGAGTATTATTTTCAAAGTTTCTTTTTATTACGTAAACAATTTTTCATAATTAATTTTCTTCTACAATAAATTTGATAAATCTAGCATAACCAAAGTATTCGAATAATTAATTTTTTCGTAGAATAAACAATTTCCTTTTGTAGAATTAATATTCGTTATAATTCATTATTTTTATATTATGATCGTGTGATTTGTAAATAAATTAATGATCTATGTATAAAAAAAATAGAGAAAGAGAGAGAGAGAGAGATACACAATTTATACAATTGCACGTCCTATAAATACACATAATACTGTATATCAGAGATTTATTAGTATTATTTCAGTAAAATATGTGAAAGAGGATAACGCGTTTATACGTTAATCCTTCTCCATTTGTTGTTGTAATCGTAGTTGATAAAAAGAACAAAAAGGTGAAAAAAAAAGAACAAATTTAAATTAAGAAAAATAGCAACGGTAACCGCAAATGATTGATGCCTCGATTCTTTTACGTGCATCACACCACCACCACCACCATCACCACCACCACCCCCACTCCCATTTCGCGCATATTTAATTCCTCTAATTTTCCTTTTTTAACGTTGAAAACCGGCTCGAAAACCAAATCCATTTTATTTCTCTTCCTATTTTCCATTACTCGCTTTTTTAAACATTTTCTCTTGCACGCATATAAACGTCGAAAAATATAACGCCAAATAATTTCCCCTTAATTCCGCGCGCGCGTGCGTACCCGAGTGTTGTAGTTCATTCTCTCTTTTCCCCCATCACAAAAAGCAAACTCCCGCAAAGTACTTTCTTGCGTTTGACGAAAAAAATAAAAGAAAAGAAAAAAGAAATTGAAATAAACAAATAAACAACTAGATTAGATCGCGAAAACGTTGGCCCGTCGTATCCTTTGAAGAAGAACAAGATAAAAACAAATAAAAAAAAAAATTAATAGCGATAAAAAAACAAATAATTAAATAAAAACAACGCACGAGGAGAGAAATGAAAAAGGAGAAAAAAAAAAAAAGAAACCAAAACCACCACCCACCCCCACCACATCCCTACCTTACTGTTATTCTCATCGGGCTAGTTTTCCTTCGATGCCAAGTTTTTCCGAACTTTTGATTTACGCGTCTCTCGATGGTATTCCATGAATACGAAATGTATTCCTCCCTTTCAACTTTTCTTCAATCGCGCCGTTCTCGTGTACCTAAAACCACCCCTGTCCCTCTTCCCTTTCCCAAACTCACCATCCTACTATTCTTCTCTCTCTCTCTCTCTCTCTTTCTTTTTCTCTTTTATTTTTCTCTTGATCATAGTCACTACTCTTCAGAATCTTGCATTGAATCGGAATTCGACCGAAGTTTGCGTTTCAATCGTACCTTATTCTCGATGTACTACAAACGACTAGACGAGCACAAGATGCTTTTTTCCCTCCCGCCCTCACCCCCATCCCCATCCTCATCCCTCCCCCTAGATATGCCGACACCTACATACACGTATACGTGTGTGTGTACACGTATATTTTTGGTGGTGGAAGGGAAGTGACGTCGGCAGAACGAGAAGCAACGATTTTCCTCTACTTACTCTGGAAGCCCCTTTCCTCCCTGCCACCCCCACCCCTCCCCACCCCCCTCTCCACCCCCACTACCGCCCACCCTTCACCCTATTCTTTTCTCTTTTTAAACGCGACCGGACGTATTATTACATCTCCGTGAGACTCTCTTCTAACTTTAGCGTAATCTGAGAAGTTTTCATTTTTTGCTGACTAAATCCATAACGCGGCTAAATTATCTTGCGAAAATGAATTTAACCCGAGTATATATTCGTAGGTTTATCTTTGCAATATATATATATATATATAGCTC